>NC_088920.1:2472500-2600000 GCF_038396675.1 Hydra vulgaris
CTCCATAGTCGGGTTTACTTTCTTCTAGTAGTACTTGAAGTACCCTCCTCCAAAGTCTTGTGGAATATTATGACTTAACAGACCAGATCATATCTTGTTGTGCTGACAAAACTTGCTTTAACACTGGAAAACATGTTGCAATTAGATGCAAACGACCAAGAATTACAACAAGCAACTCAGTATCGACAAGAGAAAGGTGATACAGGATGCAACAGGTTATTTAATGATCTTTCACTGTTTATCCTTCTTGAAGAGTCCAATGGCTGCTCATGCTCCATCCATTCAAGAGTATTCAAGATTTCATCGCAGATCATGATAGATCCACTTTCTCAGACACACTTGGTATTTTACACCACAGTGTAAAATACCAAGTGTGTCTGAGAAAGTGCTCTTAGCTTTATCTTTAGTTAGCTTTAGCAACGCTTAAAGGAGGAAGAGTGGATGGATATTCTTTTGTAATTGTTAAAATGTGATGTTCTAATGATAAAAAGTTTTGACAGAGAACAACCTTTTACACTGGTATGTACCCTCTCAAAGCAATCAGACTTTGTTTCTCAGGAGTCTATTTTCTTTTTTTCTCCATCTTGATATAACCAAAGATAACATTCTCTCATGGAAAGAAGAGAAAGAAAATTTAATAGTAATAACTATTTTGAGTTTCAATCAAATAATGAAAAAAAAACTCTAAAAATTTATATAAAATTTTCTTTTAAAATACCTTCAGCTACACGGTTTCTTTGAGCCCATTAATTTGTATGGTATACTGGAAAGATTTTCATAGTGCACAATTTTGTATTAGATTTTCTTCTAGGACACCCTAATATATGTGTGTGTGTGTATGTATATATATATATATATATATATATATATATATATATATATATATATATATATATATATATATATATATATAATATATATTATAGTATTTGTAGAAAAGAGAAAGAGAAGCAACATTACGACAATGTGATAATGGTTGGAGGTTGGCTGCAATAGCAGTTCCAACTATGTTTGCGTCTTAAAGAGAAAGGGCATCATTAGAAGATACGCCCCAGACATGGCAACAGTATTCCATACAAGGCCGGATTTGAGATTTATAGAAATAGAGAATAGAATCCAAAGTACGAAATTGTCGAGCTCGACAAATAGATGCAACCTTAGCAGATGGTAATTTTGCAACTGAATTGATATATGGTTTCCAAGAAAGATTCAAAGTAAGAGTTAATCCTAGAAGATGAAGAGTAGATGACTCATCGAGTACATCACCGTTCATAATGTAGGAAGATCTAAATTATTGCGATAACGATTGGCTGAAAAAAATTTAGTTTTATCTGTATTGAAGTTCACCAGCCACTGTGAGCCCCATGCTGTAGCAGAAGTGAGATCCTTTTCAAGCTCAAATGCCCCTTCCAAGCAATCAGAGAGTGTTGGTTTCTTATCTCAACAAGAGTAAATGGTAGTATCATCAGCAAACAATGCCACCTTAGATGTGAGAATATCTGGAAGATCGTTAATGTAAATTAAAAAGAGTATAGGGCCAAGGATAGAATCTTGAGGAGCCCCTGAAGTTACAGAGAGTGTTGTCCATCGAGGACAACTTTCATGCTACGATTGGAAAGGAAGGATTCAATAATCTTAAAGGTGTTGCAAGATACACCACAAGAGGAAAGCTTATGGAGAAGACCACCATGTTTAAACTTTATCAAAAGCTTTTAAAATGTCAAGAGCGATGACCTTAACCTCTCCACCTTTATCTAATGCAGGATAAAACCTATCAGTTATTACTGTTAGCAAATCAGCTGTAGATTGAGAAGATCGAAATCCATATTGATGGTCAGAAAGTAAGTTTTTAGATTCAAGATGAGAAATTAAGTGATTGTTAATTAAAGATTCCAAAACTTTGCTTATGATAGGAAGAAGACTAATGGGATGGTAGTTAGACAAATCAGATCGCTCTCCAGAATTTTTGAAGATAGGTATAACAGAGGCCGCTTTCCAGCATGCCGGAAAACAAGACTCTGATAAGCACTTGTTGAATAGTTTTAAGAGTATAGACGATAGCTCCGCAGAACACTTCTGCAAGACAATAACAAGTATGTTGTCTGGGCCACAAGCTGTAGAAGAATCTAGGCGGGAAATCGCTTTAGATACAGAAGCTGGAGTGATATGAATGTCAAGCAATGGATCAATCTGTTTGTTAGCAATATCAGGTAGAAAGCAACTAGTGGAATCAAGAGATGATATTGATAAAAAGTTTTTAGCAAACAATTCAGGTTTGTCTTTAGGTGAGGTGACAAAGTCTGAACCATACAAGAGAGGTGGAATTAAAGATTTGCCCTTATTATTAATACTACTAAAGATTCTCCAGAAGTCACGAGAGCCTAATTTTTATGATGAAATATGAGATTTCATGACCTGAGAATGGCGGGCTTTGGCGTTTGACAATACCTTTTTACAAAGGTTTCTAGCAGTAATAAACAGACGTCTGTTTTCTGGAGAATTGTTTTGCTGATAAATATGGAAGTAACGGTTTCGATTGGCAATCGCAGCAACACAGTGTGAGGAAAACCATGGTGGAGAGTGAGACTTGACCTGGAATCGTCAGAGGAAACAAAAGATTCCATGCCAGCCTGAATCCATGAAGTTATATAAGAAGCACATTTGTCGACAGGAAGATAAAAGATTTCTACCCAAGGGCCATCGCAAAGAAAATCACGGAAAGAATCCCAGTCAGCTTTACTGTAGTTGTAAGAGGTGCGATAATACGGGGATTCAGGTAATTAAGAAGAATGAGATATTATTTTTAGAGAAATCAAACTATGATCAGAGCACCTAAGGGTGAATGTGGAGAGACTAAGCACTGACTAGGATCAGAAACAAGACATAAGTCGAGTAGAGAAGGTAATTGATTCGGGTTGTCTGGAAAGCGAGTTGGAAAGTTGAATATTTGAGTTTGTGATTGAGAAAGGC
The DNA here is from genome assembly GCF_038396675.1 of Hydra vulgaris. NCBI lineage: Eukaryota > Metazoa > Cnidaria > Hydrozoa > Anthoathecata > Hydridae > Hydra > Hydra vulgaris. The sequence goes on from NC_088920.1 coordinate 2,475,471, forward strand.
AAAAGTTGTGGGCTTTAATGTCTGCAGAATCTCTGACACTAGAGCCAAGCTATTCAGAGTGGTGAGCATTAAAGTCACCGACAACAACTATATTAGCTGATGGATAAAGAGAGAGGGCTCGGTCAATATGATCAGTAGTAACAGCAAAAAGAGTGCAGCCTTGTGATGAAGGAGAGCAGAATGGAACAAAGAGAAAGGCGATAGAGTGAAGTGGTGCTAAACGAAAGCACGTGAAAGAACAGTCTGTGGATTCAAACTTAGTTTCACGACAAATGGGTGAATTCTTACGAATGTAAATGACCAGGCCAAGCATGTGACTATTGGAGTCTTTACAAATTAAAGGAAGATAACCATTAACACTAAGATCGCAAGATAATGCATCTGAACTCAAATTCGTCTCACAAAGAGCAAGTAGGTCTGGTGAACTTTGCAAGAGATAAGACTCAACAGAAGAAAAGTTTCTTCGTAGACCACGAATATTATTGAATGGTAGGTTTAGAGAACTTGGTGATGATGATGGTTTTTTTTGTTTTATAGGTTTTAGTACTTTATTCATTTTTAAATTTGATTGAAGAATTTCAGTCAAAGCATAGATAATACTCAGAACACTGTTTAATAGCCAAGCAATTGCCTCATTACTACTAATAAACCCTAAGCCATAACAAAGGGCTCCAAATGTGGCCTCTGCAATGCACACCAAAAGTACAAACAGGGACCCTATCCATATATATATATATATATATATTAGGGCTGTTCATGTGAACACAGGAAAAAAAAATTTTTCTCGGATTTGAATGCATAGTTGTTTATTTTGTGCCATTTGACATAGTAATTGACTGTGGAAAAAATCTTTCCAATCAGATAATGTTTAGGGGGTGCTCAATGACCATAAAGTTTTACGAAAAACGTCAAAAACGTGTAAAAAGTTTTAAAGTTCCAAAAATTTCTAGAACCTGGTTAGTTAGATTTTTTCCACTGAAATATTGTCTGATTGCGTGCTATATAGATTAATTAAAGTGCAGCAGATTAACTGTCATCAGGGCACCAGACTAAAAAATGTCTGCTAGTGTTTAAAACAACTGTGTTTATATCATTTTGTTAAAATTTGTATTCATAATTTTAATACTATTATTTAACTCAATTTAGAATTTGTTCAAACAGAATAAAAAGGTTTACAAGTATAAATATTATTTTTATTTGGAATTTCAGTTTGACAACAAATGTATTAATATTTTGATAGTACCTCACCTTAGTAACCTATTACAGAAAACTAGCATGGTAGTCTGGTAGTGTATTGTTTGTTATTAAGTGCAGATAATAATTAATTTCTAATTTGAAAATATTTATTTAATTTCTTTAGTAATAATTATTATAATATATTGCTGCAGCTGCATAAACCAACAACTGAATGATAAGTTTGTATAATATGGTATTGAGTTTTGATTTTCTCATAATATTTCAGTTATCATTGAAATGGCAGCATCATCTCGTGTTGCTATCTCTACACGACTTCAAACCAAAATCTTTTTAATTGGACAACCAGAGCCAAATCTTCCAGATAAAGTTCTTCCCTTAACATCTGATGTTTTAAAAACATTTTTTTATCATGTTAATTCAACCAAAAAGTCAGTGCCTGAAAGTCTTAAAACAACTGTTGATGAACTGATTATTATTTGGAATAAAGCCCGTATTCCGACAGCATTTCATCCGAATGTAGTCTTAAAGTTGAAAACTTTAGTCCAGGAATTTAAATTAATAAAAAAAAACAAAATCCAGATTGTCAGATTCTCAGAAATCTAGAGAGAAATCATTTACAGACACCATTGGCCTACTTTTTGACATTGCCCACAAGGATGCTGAAACCATGATCAGAATTGAAGAAGATAAAGAATTTTTATTGGATCAGAGATGTCAGAGAAAAATGGTGATGTTTGGAGAGGACAAAGAACTTTCAAAATTAGAAGAAAGAAATGAAGCAAGGAAACAAGCAGAGAGAGAACGAAAGCTAAAAGAAGAGCAAAGACAATCTGGTGCGAGTGCAATAGTTCCTGTTATTGAACCTTTACATGACGAAAGTTATAGTGATGACAACGATAACGATGCTGTTGATAATGACAAAATGGTTGATAGAGATTTTGAGATAGAAATCCCTGTTTATTACAGACAACAAGTCAGTAAAGCAAGTTCTTCAGGGTCAGCTGAATCAAGTTTAGCAAGTACTCCAAAACGACAATGTATCTTAGATACAATTCTTGACTCGCCTGATGTTTCATCAACATTAGACAGAATTAATCTATCTGACACAAAATTTACTATACTAGCAGCAGCAATTGCAAGGACTGGTGGACAGAACCTTGATGATGGATCCTTGTCACGTTCTACAGTCCGTAGAAAACGAACCTATCATCGATCAAATATTGAAGCCACTGTTCGAACTGAATTCTGCGATTTGGACAAACCACCATTAATCGTCCACTGGGATGGCAAACTGATGATAGATCGTACAAATTCTGCAGCCCCTAAAGCAAATGTTGACCGGCTATCTGTAGGTGTGACAGGTCACAATGTTGACAAAATACTTGGAATAGCAAAACTATCAGCTGGAACTGGAGAAGCCCAAGCAAAAGCAGTTATTCATCTGCTTAATTTCTGGGACATAATTGGTGATGTTATTGGAATGAGTTTTGATACTACAGCCTCTAACACTGGCTCCAAAAATGGTGCATGTGTAGTTCTAGAGAAACATATAGGTAGAAATTTGTTATATTTCGCTTGCAGACACTATGTTCATGAGATCATAGTAGCAGGAGTGTTTGGATCACTATTTGGACCATCATCTGGTCCCAACATACCTCTTTTCCAGAGATTTCAGCAATATTGGCCCAAAGTTAATCAAGGAAATTTTAAACCTCTGGATGACATTCGAATGAAAATACCCCTGGTGCAAGAACTACAAAATGAAATGATTGCATTCCTCAAAGAAAACCTGCATGTTAAAATGCCAAGGGATGACTACAAAGAAATCATGGATCTCTGTCTGTTAATACTTGGAAAACTGCCTGATCAAGAAGAGAAAAATTATCATTTCAAGATCCCTGGTGCTTATCACATGGCTCGCTGGATAGCCAAGGTTATTTATTGTTTTAAGATTTATTTATTTCGTGAAGAGTTCAAGTTGACCACAAAAGAGGAAAAAAATCTCTGTGAATTTTGCTTATTTGCTAGTCTGGTTTATGTAAAATCTTGGATATCATGCACAAATGCCAGCGATGCTCCAGTTAATGACTTGTTTCTGTTTCAGCAACTTAAGCAGTTTGCAGTTGTGAATAAAACGATTTCCGAAGCAGCAGTCAAGAACTTTCAAAACCATTTGTGGTACCTTTCACCAGAATTGGTCCTACTAGCTTTGCTTTCAAACAAACTTCAAACAGAAGAGAAGCGAAAAATGATTTCCAACATGAAATTTCACGGTGAGAACTGGTCTGAAAGGTTGATCAAATTAAAGAACATTGAAAGTCTAGAGAAGAAATCTCTGGACATGCTGGTGACATCAGTTTCAGCAAGTGCGTTGCGGTCAATGAAGGTTGATATTGATTTTCTGTTCAACAACGATCCAGCTACCTGGAATGATTCCCCAGAATACCAAGAAGGAAAAAATTTAGTATATTCATTGAAAGTAGTAAATGATGCTGCCGAACGATCTGTGGCTTTAATGTCGATGTTTAATGAATCGATTACAAGGAATGAATCTGAAATGCAGAGGTTAATTCAGGTGGTTGAGGATCACAGAAAGCGAGTGCCAGATGCCAGAAAGTGTACTCTGAAGAGTTATAGTCCTCGCTAGCATTAACATTGCACGAACTATAACATTACGATAATTAAATGTTAAATGCTCATATGTTTTTTTGTTTATAATTCGTATTTTAATCAATGACAAAGAGTCAAAAATCCTAGTGTTTTATTTTGGAAAAATTCTGATATAACAAAAACCGCAGAACTTTAGTCGTATTGCAGTATTTTATTTCATTAATTTCTCTGCTAATAAACCAGTCTAAAGTGGATGTGGATTGTAATTTGTATTCAGAATTTAATATTTAGAGATAATTAAAACTGATCAAATCTGAAAAATCTAATTAACCGGGTTTTAGAAATTTGTGGAACTTTGTTACTTTTTCCATGTTTTTCACATTTTTCGTAAAACTTTATGGTCATTGAGCACCCCCTAAACATTATCTGATTGGAAAGATTTTTTGCACAGTTAATTACTATGTCAAATGGCACAAAATAAACAACTATGCAATCAAATCTGAAAAAAAAAATTTTTTTGGACAGCCCTAACCGTTATAGTATTAATCATTTTATGGATATGATAACATTCTAATTACTTTTGAAACCTCACCTTTAATAGGTTAATACTTATGTCATTAAATTATTTATTGCTAATTGGTTTAGGCCAAGTCACTGAAAAAAAAACCAAGTAGGTATTGCATATTTTGTAACAAGAAACAAACAAGACTATCAAGGCATATCCTAAAAAGACATAAAGATTTAGAGATTGTCAAAACAGCGATTAAACTTCCAGAAGGAGAAAAACATAAGATGTTTAATAAATTTAAAAAGGAAGGAATTAAAAAATATAATATAGATCAAACACAAGAAAAAAATCCTAACTTTCAAAGGTAAAATTGTTTTTATTTTATGAACTTATTTTTCATATTTGATTTTCTAAAAATTGAGTAACTAAATTAATAAAATTTCAACATTTAAAAATATAATTACATATATAAATATACATTTACAAATTAATAGAGAAAGAGAGGCAAAAAAAATTCTTAACGAGGAAGAAATTATAAATAATCTTGAAATGTGCGGATATTGCAATGGTTTTTTTTCAAAACGTTTTTTAAGCAGACACATTAAAAACTGTGATCTAAACACATCCAAACCAATCATTCATGTTCCAATCAGCCTAATTAAAAACAATTCGTCTTTATTATTTCCAAATGAATTCGTAATCAATGTCCTTGGAAATATGAGAAATGATGAAGTGGGTAAAATTTGCAAACAAGACATTATCATTTTGACTGTTGGTCTAAGATTATATGACAAAATGAAAAGAAAACTAGATAAACAATCAGAAGTTCTAAAATCTGTACGAAATGATATGAGGCGCATTGGACATTTATATTCTATATTTAAGATAAATAAAAAAGTTAAACATGTATATAATAATGCAATGGACATGTTTAACAGAATAAACTTTGATGCATTTAGAACAGCAATCGATGAATACACTATTGCAGGAGATTATTTAAAATCAGGTTTAAAAATAGTTTTATCATCATTAATTAAAAAAGCAGCAAAAATTATCAAAGGAACAGTACTGACTGAAAATGATGATAAGCTAACTTTTAAAGAAAATGACACGGTTGCAAAGAAAAAGGCACAAGAAATAGATATGTTTGTGTCCGTGTTTGATACTTGGAAAGGTTATATATTTGGAGACGCAGAATATGACATCAACAAAAGGCGTCAACAAAAACTGAGAAAACCAAATATGTTGCCTGATGAAGAAGATGTTGAAATTCTCCAAAACTACATAATCCAACGATTAGAGAGTATAATGAAAGATAATTTTATTTTTTGGGATAACCACATATATATCGAAGTTAGAGACTTAATTTGCACTCGCCTAACATTGCTAAATGCCAGACGTGGTGGGGAACCAGCAAGGTATTTATTATTTATTTTGCATAAAATCAAAATATATTTCAGCTTTTAATATAACTTTGATTTAAAAAAAATTAACCAAACAAATTAGCCCCAACGTAATTTTTTTAATATCTTCTTTAATATGAACAAAACTTGTTTATATTAAAGTTAATCACATTGGACCTAAGGATTTCTAAGAAACCTTTTAAGGATTATATTTTTTGAAAACTTTATGAAATTTTGATTCTTTCGAAAAAAGCAATAATATACTTTGAAGAAAAAGATTATACATAATACATATCACATGTAAATTACTTATAAAGGATAAAATATTGAATGTATTTAAAAAAATAAGAAACTTCAGAATAAAATTTTTATTCAAGGTCATTAAATGAATGGGTCATTTTATAAAAAACCATAACGATCTTTGTTAAAAGATTTCTCTGTGCAATGAAAGTGCTGAACAGTTCAACTCAAATCAGCCTATATTTTAATAAGTCTTTTATAAAAAGTTTTTTAATAAAGTCTTTTGAAAAAAAGATTTTTGCTTTGAAACCTCTGAATTCTATTGTTGCAAAAAATGCAATCGATGACTTTAAAGCAAAACATTTTAACTTTTAAAGTGACTTCAAATTGAAAAAGTCGTTGTTGTTAATAAAATTATTCATAGTTATAAACAATTTAAATTAGTAAAAACAATTAGGATTTAGTAAAAAATTAATAAAAAGATATAAATATATGATTTACTGAAAAAAAGTTGTTGTTAAGGATTGACAAATTTTTTTCATGGTGCTAAATATTTAGATAAAAAAGGTAGCATAAAATAGGTTAAACATAATAGTTACAAAAAGTTACAATGATTATTTTTAAACAAACTTTTATACATAATAGCTATTCAAACTTTTAAGTGGTTTTTAAAACGTTAACTATTTCTTTAATCAAACAAAACAAGAATTCTATAAACTTGTTCAAATTAAAAAAAAAAATCGCCTTAACAAAATTGCTTACTGCTTATGTAAAATCGCTTACAACTTAGGTAAATCGCTTTAACCATAATGCTTTTAATCAAGGCCTGATATACAAAACAATTGTGGCCAAGTTGTCAATAAAAAAAACTATATGTGTGGCCTGGTGTTTGTACATATCCCCTCCCAATATCTTTACTTTTATCCCACAACCTCAATGAGTAGTCAAGGGGGGAAAGATCGACATATAAAATTACAAAAAAATTTTGCAATTAGTTTAATGCTAATTCGAGCCCGGTATATTTTAAAAACACTTTAGAATAAAGTAACAAATTAATTCCACTGATTGATAATAATAAATACATTTTATTTAAATAATGTTACATATATTCATATTTTAGGTAATATAAAACTTTTTGTTTATTAAATAAATCTTTTAAGCTATTCTTATCAATTGTTAAGTGAAAAACAAATGTTAAGTAACATAACTTAAAGTAATTGTTGTTAATAAAACTGGTTTTTATCAGCATTAAAATAACTTTTAGATTAAAATCACTATAAAATTAAATTTAAAAATGTTTTAAAGGCTAAATTATTAAAATTATAATTAAATGATATAAGACAATGATAAGAAATAAAATAAATAATAAAATATTAACTTGAATTAAATATAAAAGTTTGTTACTTTATCTAGTTACTTCTGAAGTTCTGAAAAATCAGGCTGTGTAATTAAATGATAGTTTCTGCTTTAAAGATAAGTGAAGAAAAAAAAAAAAAAAAAAAAAAAAGGACTCCTAAATAAAATGATTATAATGTTTCATTTCATTCTTAAGAAAGAAAATAAAGCAAACTTATTAATATATAAATAGAATAACTCAATTGAAAAAATGACAAAAAAAGCGTTTTGATTGAATTTAATTAAAATTCAGGGCGATAAACAGGGATTTAGCGTATCACGATCTTGATTACTTTTCACAACTTCACAATGAGTTTTTTCCAAAAAAATAATTTTCGAGATTTAATTATTTTTCTTATACGTATTCAAAGGAGATTTTACAAAAATGACAAAGAGGTGTTTCTGAAAGGACCCGTTCAAATATTGTTTATTAGTATTTATTAAATTAAAATGAAATAATATTTGAGATTAAATTATATAAAAAACCTGAAATAATATTACTAGGTTACTTTTAATTGACTGGAAAGTTGCAGAAGAAGGTGGTTGGATCAATTCACAACACATTAAAGAACTTGATGAACTTGATGAAAAACTAGCTAACGCAATACAAGTTGCATATATGACTGGGAAGGTATATATTTCCCATATTTATGAGTTGCTACTGGTATGCTGAATGATTTAGCAGATTTGTATAGTGAAAATTCACCACTTTGTACTTTGGCCACCACAAGCTTTTTGGTGTATAGTTTTTCTTTTTTCTTTGCATGCAAGTTGTTTTGCGTATTTCATTCAACCCACAACACTTCGTTTCCGTTTTTAACTCATAACTCTTTTTCCTAAATAGTTAACTTAATTTTGAAAAAAAGATTCTTAATCAGCTTAAAAAGTTGTACCAGTAAAGATTTTAAGTTCAATGATACCGAATTTAATTTCCGAGAGTTTTAAGTTCCCTTTTCAAACAGATAAAAAAAATCTTGGTACGCATATGAAAACTTATAAATTTATAACAACATTTTTTTTATTAAAAAAAATACATATATCTTGCTCAGAAAAATATTACGATATAATCAAAAAGGTTGTCATAACTATTTCATTCTACCCGCTATTTCATTTTACCCCGTTTTATTCTATACTTTATTTTGGAATTTTATCTAAAGGGACCACCAAGTCCATGTTGTGTTTATATTAATGAGAATCATCATCATCATCATCATCATCATCATCATCATCATCATCATCATCATCATCATCATCATCATCATCATCATCATCATCATCATCATCATCATCATCATCATCATCATCATCATCATCATCATTGTTTTAGAGTCCTTGTTTCCATGCTTGCACAGATTGTACATTACTTATAATGCTTTTTCTCAAAAATACACGGTCTTGAACATCTTCTTTCCTTAAATATAGCCTTTTTTAATCATCTGAAACACACTCTTTTAACGTTTTTCTGCTTCTATCTCTACCTTTTTCTCCTGAAACTTTTAACTATCTACATGCTGATAACTAATAATCTGCGTCCTTGCGCTCTACATGCCAAAACCATTTTAATCTTTCTTGACACACCCTATCAGATATACTCACTATGTCTAATTTAATCTTGAATGAAAGTTATAAATGAATGTTATAAAAAAATATTTTTTTAAATAAAACTAAAAAATAAATATGTACCAAGAAAAATTAATCTTCAGTCATAGCTCACCTTCTCCATTTTCTGCAGTATCTTAAGTCTTTAAAATAAATACAATTTTCCAGACGAAATTTACAGACTTGATAATTTAATCAAGTTCATTTAATTGCTATAAACTTTAGCACATGACTTCATTAAAGTTTTTTTTATTGTATTTTTTTTAAATCTACAAGCAGTAAATTATATAAATTTAATTTATTACTACTTAAATCTTTTAAAACTATTTCTCTGATTAATTTTAAAAGACTGCTTTAATCGACAAGCTGTCTTCAAACTTCAAACAAGTTAAGTGAAACATTAATTTTCTCGCGAACGTTTCGCATTAAAGAGAGAGCAGAGCTATAGCAATGGGTGTGCGAGAGAATTTTTTACATAATGTGAAAACTATATTTGTATCTTTTTTTTTTTTTAAACATCTTCGCTTCCAACAAGGCTGCAAGCAGCCACTAATTAAAGTTGGAAGTTACTGTAAGAGAAAAGATGAAGATTGTAGAGCAAGATAACGATCTGTACATATATAATACATATATAACTTAAAATGACATGAATATAAATGAATATAACTTAAAATGACATTTGAAAAACGTTGAAATATTGCTATTATTAAAGTTAAATAAAAATGAAAAGTAGTTTGACCTTATATACTTTTTTTGGGGAAGAACACTAAATTTTAGTCTCGCACCTGGCGTCGTTTTGGCGCGCTACAACACAGTAATTTAGTACATTAATTATATAACTTATGGATCCAAACTTTGCAAAGAAAGAAGTTCAAAATCAAAAAATTAAAAAAAAAAAAAAACATAAAGTATAACATTTAAAACATAATAGAACAAATTGTGTTATGTTAGAAATTTCCATTCCAGTATACATTTCCAATATATATAATATAATAATAATTTATTTTTAGGGCCGATGCATTGGCATCCGCCTGTACCCATTGGCATCAGTGCACCCCTAATAATAATTATAATAATAAACGTTTTAATATATAATAAAAACTGTGTAATTAAAAATAAAACTCACTCCAACATCTTCAAAAAAAAGACTTCAGTTTTTCAAGTTTAATTTTTTATTTATATATTTATAAAATAAAATAAATTAATTTTTTTTTTCTATGTAAGAAGAAAAAAATTTATAAAATCTTAAGTTCTTTTGTAAAAAGTCCATAATGACATCATGTACTAAAACTTATTGGAATTAAATGCACTTGAATAAACTTTTTAAAGACTTCACATGCGCAAAAAGTAAAGCTTCAACTAAAACAACAAGATTAGTTTTTCTTGGTATACATTTATCATTTTGTTTTAATCAAAAAAATTGTGATCAGTTTTTATATAACACTCTCTTAAATATGAACACAACATATCTTGGGACAAGGTGATACCTTTAAGTTTTAGCCTATAGTTTAATTTATTTAGTTTATCTTTTAGGGAAACAATCATTTAGTACCAGTTTTAATACCATTAGATTCAATTCCAGTACTTAAAAAATTGTCTAGTTTGAACATCAGAATCGAAGCAGGTATTTTAGAAAATAACCAATATCTTTTCCCCAGCACTCAAAAAAGTAAAAACCATGTATCAGGTTGGCATGCACTACATTTTATATGCACGAAAATTAAAGATAAATTAAAATATCCTAACAAACTTACCGCAACAGCTAACCGCAAAAGAGTAAGTACATTATTTGCAATTATGGATTTACCTCCTCAAGACAGAGAGCTGTTTTACCAACATATGGGCCATAGCAAAGATATTAATCAAAATGTTTATCAAGTTCCACCAGCTTTACTTGAAATAACTAAAGTTGGCCGACATTTGATTGATATTGAAAAAGGTAAAGCTTCTTTATTTTCTTGATTCTAAAGTAATTAAAGTCATTAAATGATTTTTTTTTTGCAGATTTGAATTTAATTTTTATATTTATTTAAGGTAAACATAAGGTTGTTAACAGAACTGTGCTTCAAGCTCCAACTTTTGATGGTTTTAATTTTTTTTTATTACATTTTAAAATTTCATTATTATAGTTTTATTAAATCAAAAAAAAATTGTTTATGATTTAAATGAACAATAACAACAAAATGAAACTGGAATGTATATTTAAATACAAGGTTATTTCATATGAAATCACTTTGCTTTTAAAAGATTTTCATCATTTGGATCTTGCAGATTTTATGTAAAAAACAGAACCCAAAAAATTCAACTTGATTGAACAACCCATTCAAAAATTAGAATTAAATCTCAAAATCATTGAAGAGGAAATCTTCCCAAAATTCAGTTACAAAAATTAGCTCAAAATAGCTTCTTGTTACTTATTTAATATCAGAAAATATAAATAAGCTTTAAACAATTAATTGTGACACATTTCTGTATCCAAAAATTAAAATAAGAAACTTAACAAACCAAACCTATAATTGTATTTTAAACGGACATTAACTTGACCAAATCCTGGTCCAACCCATACAAACAGCTGATGTGTCTACTATTCTTTATGTGCTCTCTAATTTAGTCATGATTTTTATATTTAAAATTTTTTTGTTTAAAAAACAATTGTTTTGTTTTTAGAGATAACTTCTACATAAGTCTCCTTATTGCCGTGTGCCTATTTTTGAGATTATTAGATAAAGTAGATTTAATAAATTAGGATAAATTTGATTATAAAATAAAATATATAAACAACCTTTTGTAGAATATAAGAAGTCATTTTTTTAGATTTACTCTCAAAAGCCTACAAGCCACAAAAAGCTTACATCAAATACTAAAAATGGAGATTGGGTCTATAAAAGAGCATATATTATACAGACTTTGATACAATACTAAAATGGAAACTGAGAAAAAAACCCTAATGAGAAAAATGCCACAAACTAAAACTCTTAGGAATTAAATATGCTTGAATTAATTATTATTTATAATAATTATTAATAATTATTTATAATATTTATTAATAATTATTGAATTAATTAAGTCAATTGCGTCTGTATATATTATAATATATTATAACGACTAAAATACTGTGCTAAAATGGAGAAGACGAGCTTTGACTAAAACAATGGAGTTTTAATATACATTTATTATTTATTTTTAATTTGCTATAAAACATCGCTAACATTCTCTTCAATATGAACGCAACATTTTTTACAACATGGGTTGGCAATATCTACGAAATTGCTTGTAAGCGGTCAGAAAAAAAAAAAATTAAATAATGGATTATTTAGGTGAAAAACTATATATTAAATACAATTTCAAAGTTTAATATTGATTCGATTTGAATAGATTGATCAATCAAGCTAAGATTTTCAGGGCTGAGTTTTTTTTTAAATTTAATTGTTAACCCATAACACCTTGATCCATTAAATGATATAAAATGATCAATGATAGAGAATGGTTGAATTATATTTTTGTGAAATTTTATTTCAAAGGTAAACAAAAGGTTGCTAACAGCAATGTGCTTCAAACATCAACAGCAAATAATAATGATGGTTAATATTAAAAATTATTTTTATTATAATAGTTTACTGTTTTATTTGAGTATTTTACAACTATAAATAGTTTAATGAAATAAAAAACCTAAATTTAAAAATAGACTTGAAGGAAAACACAAACGACTCAATTGAGAATGGAAAAAATACTGATACTTTAAGCAGTAAGTATAATAAAAATTAAGTTCTTTCCAGATTTGTATAATATGATTAAAAAGCCTAAGAATCCTGCTCACTCTATTTTCTCTAATCCTTCTCACTCTATTTAATAAAAGTATTATTTTGCAATCTCAGGGTGGAAAACAAACAAAAGAGTCAATTTAGACGAGGAAAATGAATCGGGTAAATTAATAAATAAATAGTAACAATGGCAGTAACATTCTTGTGACTATAGAATCCCTTAAAAATTTTTTTCAACTTAATTGTATATCATTTTTTTAAATAACAGGTTTAGATGAAAAAAAGAAAAAAAGAAAAAAAAACAGATTTCCAACACAATAAAAAAGTTGAAAGCAACACTGGTATCTATAATAACCTAAATATACTATTAAATTTATATTTTAACTTATATATTAATTTAAGTTAGATAATATTAAAAAAAGTATTAATGTTTTTTAAAACTGCCCTAAATAATAAGATTTAAATAAATTATTTAGTATATTTATATTATATTATTAAAAAATATTGTATTATAAATATTAAAAAAAAAATCATGGCATGGATAAAACATGGATTTTAATTTTATCAAAATTTTTCTATAGTTAAATAAAAAGAATATTTTGAAAAAATAAGTTAAAAACACTCTAATAATTTTTAAAATATAGATTGCAAGTAAAATTGTATATAAAAAACACACTTTTGAATATGTATATTTTAAAATGCACAAAAACAGACACTCAGCTGGAATAAACTAACAGGAATAAACTGAAAAAAAGTTTTTTACAGCAAGTGACCTGCACCCGCATAGAGGGAGGGGTATAAAAACAGATAGAGGGAGGGTTTATTTACCAAAACTAATGTTAATACAGGCTTGGTCAAGAAAGGTGCGCAATCGCACTCTGTTCCTGACCACGATTGCACTCTGTTCCTGACCACGATCGCACTCTGTTCCTGTTTCGTTATATTTATCAACTACTAAAGTCCAGTAAAACTGTTAGTAATGAGAGTTTTCTATACTTTGCAGCAAACTTTTTCAATAAAAGAAAAAGACTTGTTCAGCAATAACTAATATCACTAATTTATAAATATTATCACGGCATAGTCAAGCATTTAAAAAAGGGTCGGTTTTTTGTCCAACGACAAAAAGTTCTTTGAATTTAAAAAAATTTAATGTATTGTAGTAAATATATTTTGATTTTACTGACACGGCATAGTTGCCCAAGTGTATATTGACTTTAAAAAAGATTAAATAATAATAATAAAAAAGTATAATAAATTTATTTTAATTTATATACTCGTGTTTTATTTCAACAATATTCTAATTAAACAAATGCTAGTTGAGTTATGTAATAGATAAAAAAAGTTGCTTTTTTTAACAATTTCATGCTTTGCGTAGCTCGCAAAATTTTTTATTAACATATTCAAAAAAATTCAATAATAGTAAAATGAAAAAAGAAACAATTAAATCATTCAGTTACTTTGGTAATATCAAAACATTCTTTTCTTTTAGCAGTATCTTTAAAATATTAAAAAAATACTATAAAAAACTAATATATTTTAATTTTTTATAGGATTTTTTTTTAACAATTTAGTATATACTAATAAAATAAAAATGTATAAAAACTTAACAAAACTAATAGTTTGTTTGATAATATATTTTATAACCATTTACACTAAAAATCACAACAAAAACAAAACTCATTTATAATGAAACGAATGAAACGAAATGTATTTTGTTTTGTCTGTATTTAAAGATAATTTATTTACTTTAAACCATGTTTAGATTCTTAAAGTCATTGTTCACAGATTTAAAATGATTTTCAATTGATGCTCATAAACAAAACAAGTTTGTGTCATCAGCAAACATTATTGCATCAGCAAACATTATTGCAATTGTCATCAGCGTCAGTGTCATCAGCAAACAGTGTCATCAGCAAACATTATTGCAAATTTTTTAGTGATTATTGAAGATCATTAATATAAATTAAAAATAAAAGAGGACCAAGAATGGAACCTTGGGGAACTCCGCATTTTACTTTTAGTAAATTTGAATATATATTATCGTTCGAAATAACACATTGATGTCTGTTGCACAGATAACTTTTAAACCAATCCAGGGTAATATTTTTTATTCCATATTTTTCCTTTTTTTTTTAGTAAGATATCACGATTAATGATGTCAAACATCTGGAAAAACATGGAAACATACATAAACTTGAATGTTCTCAAAAAATCTAAAAAACTGTGGCCAAGTGGTACCAACTGAATATTATATGCATGGCCAGGAATAGAGTGCAATTGCACGCCTTAACTAAAAAGCCTGATTAAATACGCTTACTTTTACATAATATTTAATATCAGGTCTTATCATAAAGTGGGAAATAAAAATCATAAAAAGTTCAATTTCAAATAAAATGTCATATTTTTTTAACAGTTTAAACTAAAAAAAATGAAAAAATAAGATTGCGGTCTAAATTAACTTTTAATGTTTTAAAGATCTTTAAAAGAAAACTGAAAGATCAGCGATGTTATTTTCAAGACCTAGTATGAACGTAAAACAATTAAAATTAATTTCTTTACCTAGTGAAAGAAAGTCTGACGCAGTGAAATATAGAGTAAAATGAAATAGTTAAGGATTTTAAAATATTCTTTTTTACAAGAAAAATATTTGTAGAAGTTGTAGAGAATATCAATTCTACCCTGACATTGGGGGAGATTGAAATATGCAGATCTATGTGTAATTAAAACACAATAACAATTAAAAAAACAATCAATACAAACAATTAAAAAAGCAACCAAATAAAAACACTTTTTCCTTCTTGTGATGATAGATTTAATATTAGAATAAATTGAACAAAGATTGATTAAAAATGTATACAAAAAATCTATAGAGATTGATTGGTCACTTGAGACTTAAATAATAAAAGCAGCTTTTAAAAGTGAGCAATTTCTTCACTTATTATTGGCGTATTTCATTCAAACCCATATTCCTTTTTAACTCATAACTTTTTTTCTTAAATAGCAAATTTAATTTTGAAAAAAGATTCTTGTTTGCATAAAAAGTTGTACCAGTTAAGTTTTTAAGTTCAATAATATCAAATTTAATTTCTAAGAATTTTTTTTAAACTCTTGCAAATTCAACTTTATAACTTAAAAAAATTCACTTTTTAATAAAATTATAAAAATCCTATTATGCATTTGAAAACTTAAAAATTTATAACAATTTTTTTTATTTAAAAATAAAATTTGACATCATCTTACTCAAAAAAATATTCTCTACAACATGATTAATTCACTAAGAGCGAAAGAATAAACATTGTCATAACTATTTTATATTTATTATATACCTATATATTTTTGGACTTGGTAGTCTCTTTAACAGAACATATTTATATTTTAGGTCGTTCATACTTTCAATGGAACACATATCAAATAAATCACTTTGACTGTGCATTTGGCTTATTTATTAATGGTGTAAACCAGAACTGTTTTCCAGGTCAATTTAAAATGCAATGTTTATATTTTAAGTTAATTGTAATATGTCTCCTAAATATGTCAACTTTTCTCAAGGTCTAAAAGTGTTTATAAAGTAAAAACAAGTAGTGCATGTCTACCAGAAACAACAGTATTCAAGAATTAAAAAAAAATCAGTTAAAAACTGGTATAGAACAATTGAAAAAATCAGCTGTAAAATATATTTTGGGTACATTATCAGCACATTTATCAGTGTTATACCGGTTCTCAACTGATTTTTTAAAACAAGTTCTCAAATCCATTTATAATAGACTTGCAAGACTTGTTTTCACATTATAAACACTTATAGAACTGAAGGAAAGGTTCAATATCCGGTGCACCTTCAACTAAAACCCTGCAAAATTTTATGAGCTTAAAAAAGTTAGAGGGTTTTCTATGAAGTTATTATCGTTTCCACAAAAAAATATCTAATCCTATCAAGGAAGCACTTTCCCAATGATCACAACAACTTTATTTTAACATAATTATAAAAATTTTATTTTAAAGAATTGAAGTATATGAAAGAATTCAGCAAGCGCTACAATGTTGATCTGCACAAAATTAGAACAAGAATAAACAATGAGCGTCGAAAAACTTTCAATCTACAAAAAAAAAGAATGAAACAAATGCATATTTCAGAGTGACGAGCATATAAATAGTAAGTTCTATTAACAAAAAAATTTTAAAAGAAAAATGTTTTTTACAAGTTTTGAAGAATTAAAGGGTTTCTTTACTATTTTTTTTTTCAGTCTGATTCATCAAAGAATTTATCCTAATTTAGTCTGATTCATCAAAGAACCTATTTAGTCTGATTCATCAAAGAATTTATAAGAATGTATATTTTAGGAGAATGTATACAAACTTTATTGAATAAAAAGTCACTATTAGAGCATAATAGTAAAACATATAGTATATATAGTATAATAAGTAAAACATTATTTAATTAAGTTGTTTCAAGAACATTTAATATATCAAGGTTTTTTTATATGTAAAATTTACGTTGATATCTACGATTTATATTTTTAAAAATAATATTATATGTAAGTTAAGTTTAATATTTGTATTTTATCTTTCTATTAATGTATTTAAATACTTCTATTTTTGTCAAAGAAAATAATTATTTTATATTACCATTAATAACTTTAATTAATCGTAAGTCCAAACATCAATAACAGGCATCAATAACAGATTGTAACACAAAAAAGACTATTGGGGAGAATTTATACTAAGAATCACGAAGCAAGCAATTTCAATTAATGATTTAATATATTATATTTGTGAGTAAATAAAAGGTCTTGAATATTTTATAATTATAATGAACTTTATTATAATTTTAAAAAGTAGTTAAATACCTTCACTATAGTTATAATTTTAAAATGTTGTTAAATACCTTCATAATTTATGAAGGTATTTAACAACATTTTAAAATTATAACAATAGTGTTTCTTATACAAAAATAACCTTTTTTCTGTGAAAATTTAAAAGCGGTACCTTTAATCCATTTATCATTAGAACATTTTTTATTTAACATTGCATTTAATAATAACATTGCACACATAAAATAAAGTTTAAAACAGATTATACACTGATAGATGGCTGACACATGCATTAAATTGGGATTGCAATTACGCGGGATACCGCATTATTTCACCGCATTTAAGATTCCGCACAAAATACTACTGGATGCGCGGGATTTTATATTTTTGATATTTTAAACAAAGCGACAAAAAAGATATCAAATTTATTTAATGTAAATGTGTAACAATTCCATTGTAATATTGCTGAAAATAAAATACACAATAAAATTTTTACTGAAAACCATCTATACTTTTATTGTAAGGCGTTTTCCCCTAATCTAGAACTAAAAGTTTCTTAACAAAATAAAGAAGTTATCGGCGAACTCTAAATATAAAAAGTTACTTATTAAAAAGGAATAACTAGTACTAATAGTTTCTTTAGATTTTAGGGTATCTAGCACTAGTTTCATATAAACGAGTTGCCTGGGCGAAGGAAGCGTTATTGAATTATCAGCCCATGGGCTCCAAATTCTTTAATTAGCCTCTGTTTATAAGAAACTCTTTTAATCAATTTTAATATTTATCCTATGCTATAGATCAGCTCCGTAGCAACAAAACTTTTATTAGGGAGGAAATACTACTGAAGAAAGTTCAACCCCTTGAGAGTTAATTATCGTATAATCGTTTTCTCGTGTATCCCATGTTATAAGCAAAAAATTGTCAAACCTAAAATCATTCAGCAAAGTATTAGTTAAAGTAATACAAAAAAACAGTCTCAAGCTACGAATGACATCGTTTGTTTCATTAATGTTGAAAAGGTGAAATTAAAAATGTACAGTAAATGTACCCGGCGTTAATTTTTGGCTAAAAAATTCCTGATTGCTAGCTTTTGCATTTGCGCGTGTTTTCAGAATTAAAATTTATAGTAAGTGGAAACCATGTAAAAACAACTACAAAATTTTAATTGACCAATCGATATCAAAAGTTTACTGTTAGTGGTTACCATCAGGACTATTGTTTTTGCATTAAACTTGATTAATAAGAAAACAAACATATGATTCATTAGATTAGATTAAAATTTATTAGAACAATGATACACGCTCTAAAGGACACGCAGGTCCATAAAATATTAAGGACTCTGACAACGTGCCCTACCATCATATAACACATGTGTTAGATTATTACTAAAAGTATATCTATTATATTTAATACATAATATCACAGTTATAAAACAAAAACTAGTTAGCCGGAACAGTATTTTTCGAAGTTGATGGAGTTAATTTTAATTTTAAAGCTCTTTTTTTTGTGTGGCATTAACGACGTCAGACGGCAAGTTATTCCAAGTATTAACAACCCTGAGTGAGAAAGAATATTTACGGGCATCGAGTTTACACTTTAGTTTGCGTAATTTGAATTTGTGACATCGATTGTAAATATTGTTGTTAAATAAAAACAAACTTGATATATTTAGCCAAACTAAATTATTCAGAATGTCAAGTAGTTCTAAAGCAAGCATTTTAAGTCGATTTGGATATGAAAAGTTATTTAAGTTAGCAATTCTCTTCGTAAAACATCTTTGCAATCTTTCCTCTGCTTTGATAAATTCGGTGCGGTTTGGCAACCAAATCGGAGAGCAACATTTTAAAATTGGTCTTATGTAGGTAGTGTAGGCTTTTACACGTGGATTACGACTTTTAAAACACTTGAGGATTAAATATCCTCGAATGTTTGATCCACGAAAGATAATTGCAATATGATTATTGTAATTTAAATAAGAGTCCATGGCCACACCAAGATCTTTTGGATTTGTATAACCAGGTTAAATTATAATCTCCTAATTGATATAGTATTGATCATATTAGGGATAAATGCCTAATCCATTTTTTTTTATTATATATTGGGAATATACACTCAAGTTGATAATGTAATATCAAATTGATATTTTCAGAAAAGTAATTACAAAAAATAGACACAGCTTTATGATTATATTCCTGAATAAAAAAAGATTTAAAAAAAACTAAAATGTATCATGTTAAATATATTTTCAACATACAATTTGATGAAAAAAAAGCAGTATTGAACCGTAATATGAGGCAATTCTATAAAATATTCAAAACATAATTAATGTGGTTTACCATAAAATAATTTTATTTTGTTAACAGATTTTTTTTGCAAAATAAAATAGTTCCAATAGCGAATTTTAGTTACATGCTTAATACATCTGCATCAACGCATCGACCTTTACTTTTAGCAGTAACTACACCGTTAAGAGAAGAATGTCCTCGTTGCTGCCAGGTACCATCAAGAGAAACTAGTATTAATGGAACACCAGTAGGGAATATCTCAACAGCGTTTTCTTTAATTTTATTTGCAGCAATCTTCGAGAATCTTTAGCAGCATAATCATAGGCAACTTGAATCAATTTATGATTGCGTTGAAAATCATTAACACTCACGCAACTAGTATTTGCTATATAAGCAAAATCACTCATTGGTTCATGCCCTTGACCAATCTCACGAAACCTTGACCAACCTAATGAAAAGCAACAAATGTTCTTAAGTTATTATCAAATGCACTCATATTTATTTTGTGTGTTTTTGTCCATGGTGTTACTTTTAAAAGTGCAATATTCAAATGAAGAAGATATGCATTTGATTTTCAAACTATAAAATAAATCCAATTTCGTGAAATAATTTTTTATAGTTAGTCTCAAAATTTCTTTGAGAATAGGGAAATACATAATCATTTTAAAATCATTTGAACACTGTTTCACATTTAATTTAATTTTGCAAAGCCTCCTATCATTACATAATTAATTTTGTAAAGTTGTTTATACTATTTCGTTATCACTTGCTTTGAAGAACTTGTTCCCGGCAGGGGTGGATCGTGGTTTTTTGGGGCCCTAGGCTAATCGAATTTTTGGGGAACCTACCCTAGAGCCCCAGAAGCCAAATATTCTAAATATCTGAAAAAGTGCTGAGGTTCTTTTTTATTGGAGGCGTCTTTTCTCTTTGGGGCCCTAGGCTTCAGCCTACTCAGCGTAATTGGAGATCCGCTTCTGGTTACCAGAGAATGTTTTCTTCACCTTTTTCGTATGATTTTTTTTATTTCCCAATACGTTTTATATTAACTAAAATAATATAAATAAACAATTAAAAATCCGTATACAATTTCATTAATAATAATACATTAACACATAAAGTTCTATCACTTATTTATTGCTTATATACAGGGCCGTACCGACGGAGGTGTGTACACCCTCCTCCGTCTATTTCTGTCGGTAAATTGGTAGATTTGGGACTTCTGGTTAAAACTACAATTTGGCTTCCAAAAAAAAAAAAAAAACCTTCGTCAGTAAAATTTGTTTTTTTCAGGTGCACCCTCCCTCCACCCCCCCCCCACACACACACACACACACACAAACGCACACGTCTTCGTCGTTCGGTAGGACCCTGCTTATATAACACAAGTAAATGTAGTTTGCTTATTTTATTGCAATCTACGATATAGAACAAACTTGGTTATCATACTGGAATTCAAGTCTTTAAATAAAATGTCTTGTATACAAAAATAAGTCCAAAATAAGAGGGAAAAGTGTGTTGTTAGGGGCCGTTGCTATGCTAAATATATTTGACCACCTAACTTAAAACTTAAATTAAACCTTTTTTGTTCAATACACTTAAAAACCAATTTTGGAAATAAATTTAGTGGTAAAAAATTGTTTTAAAACAATCAAAAATGAAAATTTTAAATTTTTTTAAAACATTAACTTTATTTCGTGGTAAACCACCTTAAATGTAAGTAATCTAATTAGTAAATAAAAAAGACAAATTCTTCTTGGAATGTATTGCTGTTGAAATTTTTTCAAATTGGATTGTAGTTAGAGTTACGTTTAACTTTGTTGGAGGAAAGTCAGGTACGGCCTGCCAATACCTAAAAAGCAAAATTGAAAATTTTCTTGTTCCCAACCAATTTTAACGAATTTTAAAAATCAATGTATAACGCATATAACAATGTATAAACATAAAAACAATATATGATAATAACTCTATGATATAATAATAATAAAAAGATAGCTATGAAATACTCATATCATAGAGTATTTCATAGTTTTTTTTATTATTATTTCATAAAGTAATTCATAGTTCTTGTGTTTCTCAAATGATTGTTCTTTGTTCTTTTTTTATGCTATCTATCTAAATAGACTACTTCTAATCAGTAGCGGATCCATGTCATTGTCCTAGGGGGAGTAGAGCGACTAAAAGAAAAAGCAAAGTGCCCCGTTTTCTCAAATAAAAACACAAATTCATTTCATTATTTAAAATGTTTATAAGTTAGTTTTCTAATAAGTATATTGAATGTGTGTGTGTAAATAACTTTTAAAAATCTAAATTTGCAACATAATTTTTTATATTTTCCTTTTTTTTTAAATTTTATCAATATTATTTTGATAAAACTTTAAAAATAAAACAACCTCTACACCTTTGTATTTGCCAATGCTTCTGATTTCCACTTAAAATCTTCTGTTTTTTTTTTTAAATTTGCTTAATAGGGTTCGTGGAGTGTGTGGGACAACATTCTAAATAGAGTTAAAATTGTCTACTAAAGTATATATTCTCCGTAATGTATTTAGCTGACGGAGAAATAAATCATGATACCGATTCGCGCATAAACATAACATTTAGTTAATATTTGATTTTAATTTAACTCTAATATAACGAATTTTGCAAAGAATATTTCTATTGTTGAGATATTTTAAGTTAAGGGGTCGTCCATAAAGTACGTACGCCAAAAATTTTGAAATTTGACCCCCCCTTCCCCCCTGTTGCCATGCGTACTTTTATGTCCCCACCCCCCCTTAAAAGTACGTACGTTTCTCAAATACCCCCCCCCCCCAAATATCCCCCCCCCCCCCATCCCTCCTGTTTTTTTTTTCTTAATTAAAAAGTTTAATTAAAAAAAAAAAAGTCGGAGGGTACCTTAGATACTTTATACTACCCCAAAGCTTTTTGCTTACAAATTTTAAAAACGTCTTTAAGTTTAAATGCAAATAATTATTTAAATAAATAAAAAATTATTTAATGCTAGTGCGTATTTGGGCGAAAGGTTTATGCGGCGGCAATTGTCGACGGAGATCCAGGATCGATTCTCGGTGAAATCAAGAAAAACTTTTTTTGTTTTTTTAACGAATCAAATGTAAATAAACTATACTTAAGGTGGACGTTTTTTTCAGGCACCCCTCTTTAGTAAGTAAAAAACGAGTCTAAGGTGAGATCAGTAATATTGAAAACAAAGGGTAAAACCCAGTGGGAGGGAGCAACAGCAAATTTTGTGCCCTTTTGCTATTTTAAGAAACTTTTTATTTTAGCAAAACCTAGCGGTCTTTGAGACGCCATTGACACGTTTTTTTTGGGGTGACTCCGTCCCATCAACCACGGCCCTCAGGTCTTACTCAGGGCCAGTATATAAGGGCGGGCATGTGTGCATGGGCCCCCTCAGGATTTTTTGATGTTTTGATTTTTGATGATAGAACACTTTCACACAACGTGCAAACTTAAGTTTGTTAATATGCCAAAGAGGTGGCCTTGCAAAAAATTTGGATGGCGGAGGCCATCCAAATTTTTTTCCAAATCTAAAAGTTATAACCATGCAAAATTTACACCCCTCTCATTTTGGGGGTCGGGAGGGTAAGCGTTTTAAGGCTTTTTGTTCACAGGCCTCCGCCATCCCGATATTTTGCAAGGCCTCCTCATTTGGCATAGGTATAAACAAACTTAAGTTATGAGTTTGCACGATGTGTGAAAGTGTCCTATCTTGAACATCAAAAAATTCTGAGGGCTCCCATACATGTGTGTGCATAGAGGAAAACTATACCCTCTACTTCATATACTATACATCTTTTTATGTTGGCAAACTAGAATCTTTAGTCAGAATGTAACTTTTCTATTGATTAGCTGGTTAATTGTGATAAATTAGAAAATCGAAGTACGTACTTTTAAATTGAACCCTCCCCCCCCCCTCCCATACGCTTTCGTACGCTTTTTGAAGACCCCCCCCTCCCCCTCTATGAGCGTACGTACTTTATGGACGACCCCTTAAAGTTTGTTAATATTAAAGAGAAAGTAAAGAGCATAGAGAAAGAAAAAAAGAAAAGAAATGTAAACAAAGTACAAGATTAAAAGAAAAAACGTAGAAAAAAATATATGTAAAAATCAAAAAAAATTGCAAATACAATTTAACCACAATAAAAATGGAAAAAGTAAAACAATAACGAATCGAAAAACATTCATTGAAAGAAACAATCATTCGAAAAAAGAAAATAATAAAAAAATATAATAATGGCTTGCTTGAAAGCAAAGATTTTTTTTTTTTAATTTTATTAATTTTCTGTGCGTTTTTGTATATTGTCTTGTATGTTTGTCTATTGTTTGTATTTTCCGTCGTGTATTCAAATTCAAATTTTTTTTAATATTCGTTATTCTTATTTTCATTAATTATTTTTCCTTGTTTTTCATTATAATAGTTGCTATATGTCATTGTTTACTTTTACGTTTTATCAGTTTTAACTGTTTGTAACTGTCTAACTTTGTTTATGTAGCTATTGTATTTATAAAGACAAGTGACTTATATATAATTATTATTATTGTTATCATTACTATTAATATTATTTTTATTATTTAAACCATTATTATTTTAATCATTTTCATTAGGTGTTTACTTAATATTAGTATATTTACTATTTGTAAACAACCTTGAAATGTATCTATTTCAGAAATATATATTACATTCCTAATTATGTCGGATAATCCAGAACCCGAATCTTTTTCTGTTACAAAAACCACCAAACGTTCACAATCAATTGTATGGGATCATTTCACAGTTGATGAGCATGACAAAACCAAGGCCATATGCCAGCATTGTTCAAAGCACAAGAACAAGTATGCTTACAATAAAGGTGGGACAACAAATCTAATGAACCATTTAAATTCTCAACACAAAAGCAAATTACTTGGGGACAGAGAACCAAAGCAACGACGTTTAGATGACATGATAATGACACCAATCGTTTATTCTCCAGATCTATTCAATGAATACTTAGTTAGCTGGATTGTCAAGAATGATCAATCATTTAATGAGGTAGAGTCCAGCCACTTTCGTAAACTACTCACTCTACTGAAACCAAATTTGTCAATCATTAGTGCGCGCCAACTAAAACGCCAGATAATGGACACTTACAACACCAAAAAACAATTGCTAAAGACCCTTTTTTTGAATCTTGACTCAAAGGTTTCATTCACCACTGACTGCTGGACATCACCCAACAACATTGCTTTTATGGGCATAACGGCTCATTACATTGACAAAGACTGGAACCTACATGCCAAAACTCTTGATTTCAAATCCTTGCCTGATTCCCATTCAGGTTCAAATTTATCTAATGCATTCTTGTCAGTTTTGATTGAATTCGGTCTTACAAGCAAAGGAATGGGCATTACCTTAGATAATGCTTCCAATAATAATTCATTTATGGATATTTTAAATTCCAAGTACGAAATTAAAACCACCTTTGAGCATATTCGGTGTTTTGCTCATGTGCTGAATTTGGGCGCGCAAGCAGGTTTGGATGTTTTGAAAGATGATCTTGTAAAACTTAGAACAGGAATTTAAAAAATCCGATCCAGTCCTCAATCATATTCTTGGTTCAAAGGTTTCCAGCAATCAAATTGCACCTTAAAACCAATACTTGATGTCCCTACAAGATGGAACTCAACAGCTGATATGCTTAAACGAGCAATGGAATTAAAAGTTGGTTTCATTGCGTATTTTTGCGATTTTGACTCAACTGCAAACAATCCAGACTGTTGTCTATCAATTTCAGCAGATGTTTGGAACAGGTTTGAAACAATTGTTTTGTATCTTGAACCATTCAAGGAATTTACCCAGCTCATTAGTGGTGATTCATATTCCACATTGTCTTTGGTGGTTCCTCTCTTCAATATTCTTTTGGATCACATTACTGAATGGATGACCACAAAAACCAACCCTGAAGGTAATCTACACCGCTCTACAGTTGCAGCGCTCGCAAAAATTTCAAAATATTATAATTTGACTAGTGACTGCTTTACTATCTGCACTGTCCTGGACCCAAGATTTGGTATTGAATATTACAAAAATGATAAGGGCGCAAACAGCGAGTCGTATACAAAGATTATGGACACAGTCAATTGTGAATATCAAATCAATTATGCCCCAAGCAATGGTACAACTGCTACAAGCATTCAAAATGTTTCAAAATATACCCCGTTCAAATCGCGTGTTTCATCAAACCCATGTAATGAGTTTGAAAACTATTGTAATGATACAAGTAAGATAGATGGCGGCAATAATAGCAACATATTACTTTGGTGGAAATCTCGATCTGACAAATATCCAAACCTATCCAGAATGGCCAGTGATTACCTGGCCATTCCTGCTACATCTGTATCATCAGAAAGGCTCTTCTCATTAGGAAAAAATCTTATTACTGACAAAAGAAATCTTCTCTCTGCAGATACCATTCAAGCTTGCCAGTGCTTGAAGTCTTGGTTGGATTAAAAAGAATAAAAGAAGCTGTAATGTGTGAGAAATAGTAACAAATGCTGCAATATGAATAAAATTTATAGATTCAGATAACTAAAATTAATAAATGAAATAAGTTAAATAACGTTCAAATATACATCAAATCTTGGAAAGATTTGAATTTGATCTAAATTCAAAATAGGAAGATTTGAATTTGGCCATTTCAAACATTTGACGCATATTTGATCAAACTATTTGAACTTGTGCCGAACACTATTTACAACGATATTTGTAAACAATAAAGTTAATGTAAGTAATTGAAATCAAAATTCGAACGTAAAAATTTTCAATGAATACATAGTTCGAATAAAAATGTTAATCTGGTATAATAAAGCGACAAATAAAAGTCGCCTTATTATATAAATAGTGTTTGTAAAACGTTAAGGCGACCTTTATTACAAAATGTTCATTATGTTACAAAATTTTCAATTTAACAAGTTAAAAACATAATATTTTATTACTGAAGCTTATATTTAATAAATATAATTGTCGCTTATATATTAAAAAAAAAATTAAAAACTGTAGCCTTAGAACTACGAAATATACACTGTCGCCCTATCATCACATCTAGTGTTATATATATATATATATGTATATATATATATATAATATATATATATTTATATATGTATATACATACATATATATTATATATATATATATATATATATATATATATATGTATATATATATATATATATATATATATATATATATATATATATATATATATATATATATATATATATATATATATATATATATATATATATATATATATTAAGGAGCACCAATTAACATGAAAGGTTTTTTACGTATATAAAAGCATGCAATTTATAAATATAATACTAATGTTAAACTTACCATCGAAATATTTAGCTAAGTCGTTCCTTCTAATTTTTGAAAGTATCTCCACAAAAGAACTGTAATCTTCGATCCTTAAAAGCATACGTTGTTCTAAAGTTTGAATTAATTGAATAGGAGTACTAATCTTTTCAAGAATGGATTCACCAATTTGTTTTGAATAATAAAATTTGATTGCTTCAATATCGTTATTTGACAAATTAACTGCAATATTAAATAAGATATCTTTGTATTTTTTGTCATCCATGGATTCAATATAATTCAGGATTTTTTAAATATTTTAACACTTTGGTAATGTATAATTTAGCTAAAGTAAACAGTTATTTTAATATAAATGTATAACTTATTCAAGTTATTATTAAAGAAACAAAATTATGCTAATATATATATATATATATATATATATATATATATATATATATATATATATATATATATATATATATATATATATATATATATATATATATATATATATATATATATTCAAAAATAGTCAGAACAGTTAAACATATAGAAAATCAAGTACATCTTTTTTTGCAAAATGTTTTTTATTAAAAACAATATAATTTCCAAAAAAAATACTAATACAAAATATTTTCTTAGATATTTAAACTATTAGCACTAGAGGCCTTTCAAATGATCATCAGTAGTGCAGTTTTAGTATTGTTGCAAGATTTTTGTATTAAAAACAAAAATAATTTAATTTTTATATTGTTGCTATGGGTAACTATTATTTGTGAAAGATTGAATGGTAATTATATACAGGAAGTATCAATTAAATGTATGATGTTTGTGCAAATGCTTTTCATATGATAACAAAAAACTTTCATTATTAAGCTCAAGAACGACGAAAAGTTGGAAGAAAGGTTTAATTACACTTTTGTGGGCACGTTGACAAGTATAAACATGGTTGTCAAATTAATTAGTTGAAAAGCCGGTTCTGCAACTGAAAATATGTCCATATATTAATACGTATTCTTAAATTATTAGTATTACCATTATATGCTTGTTTTTTGCATGTTAAACCTTTTGGTAATAAATTACATTTTTGCTGTTGCATGTGAGGTGACTTTTCACTTTCCAAATAGTACCGTTAGATGTTTTAAACTCATCTACTTCTTGAAGGTATAGTTTGCAAATTTTGCATCAAATATCTTTGCATTTGAATACGCCAATCTACTAACTGGTTACTTCAATATTTGAAGAAGTAAGTCTTCTCAGTAAGTTAGGAGGTTTTTAAAAGCTAATACCGGGTGAATAATAGAAAAAACATTTTTAATTGTTTCATTATAAGATACTTTGAGCAAAAGGTTAGCCTCTGTTATTAAAGGCTGACAATTAAGATTACTATAGAATGTTGTCACTAAAGGAAATATTTCTTTAGATTCCTTTTGTGGTGCTGGTCCTTATAGTTTTGCTTTATTGAAAGCCTTTTTTATAATTCTATCAGGGTATTCACAATCTTTTAACCATGACTTTAGTTCTATCAGGCGTAACTTTTCGATTTCATAATTAGATATAAAAAAAATTCTTTTATATCTAATTATGAAATTATTCTTTTAGCTACATTATAAGAAATATTATTTTTAATGTGACATAGATGATGACTTTTATAATTTAAATATTCATGGGTGTTAGTTTCATTATAGTAAATGTCGGTTTTAATTTTATTATAATTTTCAAGAATGATTGCAATGTCTAAAAAGTTAATAACACTGTAGGTGCTAACATTTTTTATAAATTCCTTGCCAAAATCAATTGCAAACCCGATAGAACCATTTAATTCAGTTAAAGAAATTTCAAATATTTTGATGTCAAGATATTTTGGCCAAAATATAAAACATTTTACTTACAATTCAATCCTTCACTATCAATAGTTACCCATAGCAACAATATAAAAAGTAAATTATTTTTGTTTTAATACAAAAATCTTGCAATAATACCAAAACAGCACTACTAATGATTATTTAAAAGGCCTCTATTGCTAATAGTTTTAGAATATAAAATAATATTTTGTATTAGTACTTTTATAGAAGTTATATTGTTATTAATAAAAACATTTTGAGAAAAAAGATTTACTGGATTTTCTATTTGTTTCACTGTTCTGACTATTTTTAAACTTTTTTGGTTAATATATATAATATATATATATATATAAATATATATATATATATATATATATATATATATATATATATATATATATATATATATATATATATATATATATATATATATATATATATATATATATATATATATATATATATATATATATATATATATATATATATATATATATGTATATATATATATATATATATATATATATATATATATATATATATATATATATATATATATATATATATATATATATATATATATGTATATATGTATACATTGACGAACTTTTGAAAATCAAGTTGGTCCTACCTGGAATGGTTGACCAATAATATAAAAATAATATTAAGCCCAAAAATTTTAATGTCACGTGACTTTAGAGGTCCCTGCCAGTCAAATTTGTGTATAAAATCATATCAAACTTCAGAGGTCTGGCGGGGACCTTTAAAATCAGCACGGAAAGCCAACTTTTATTCTATATGGTATATTTTAGACTACTTATTTATAATAGGGTAAGACCAAAAAGAAATACGGTGGTATTTATTCCACATGATGCGGAGAAAGTGGCGAAAAAACTGTTTTTTTTACATAAAATGACGCATTACTATGTATAACTGACGCTGGTTTATTCATCATATTTAGGCCAAATTTTGAAAATTGATATTGGATCAAAGCATTAATAATGTTTATATAGAAGGGGCGTGTCAAAAGCTACCCGCCCCCCTCACCCTATTTTTGGAGATTTATAACCCCTCTATCCCCTCTTTGTTAGAAGGGAGGGGGGGGGGCGAAGTTATTTAAATTTTATTATAAATCATAATATTTAAAATTACTTTATTTTCTTAAGCAAAAAAAGACAATATAAACATTAAATTATGATTACATTTTGATTCTTATTGTGGAATATTTATTCATATTCGTATTCGTATCGTATTGTCGTATTTGCGGAAGTCATAATGTCGTAATTTTACATTCTGTGTACATACACATTTATCTATAACACACAGAAAATAAAAGGTATACTATCTGCGGTTATATACAAAATTATTATTGTAAAATACATGTGACTTAAACAAAGAATGAATATCAATTGTTTTTATAAATCAAATTACTGTTTAGAAACTAAGATGCCAAGATCGTCAAGACTTAAAACAAGGGCATATCTTTTTGAAGAAGAGGATCTTAAAGAAAATCTTTCAGAAATAATGTTTTCAACAAATACAGACATTATTCTCTACTTTCAGTTTAGAAGATCTGGAGACAAAAAAAACTCCAACAAAAAAGCTGATTGCTTGTACCATTGGTCGTCAAACAGCAAAGTGTTCTGGTCTTGGTAGCTGTCCTGAAAAGTGCATTATGTTCGCAGTTAAGAAACCATGGATAGACGGAGGATACAAGGATGGGATACTCACTGACCCATTTATAAGGTAGGCCAAACAAAATTTAATTCAAATTAAAGGGACAGGTTACCATAAACACTACACAAAACTTGAATAATATAATATTTTCGAAACCTGTTATATATAATATTACAGGAAGCATATCGCTGATCTGATCAACAGCTGTAAGAATTTAAAGAAAAGTAAGTGTAAGAACTCAAAAGAAGCAGGAGAAGCTAGACAAGATTTCAAAGAAAAAGGAAGGAAGGTTTTTTGGATTGCTAAACCAAATATACAAGATATTCTAAAGAAGACTAGTCTTAATAAGGAATCGTATTGTACCGATATGAAATTTTTAAAGGATCAAAAGACCAGTCGCAAAATGACTCTTAGTAAAAAAGACAAACTTTATAACCGGATAATTAAGAGAGAACAGAGAAGATTAAAACATCCACAGTTAGTACACAGTGTTGAACAGTTTTCTCAGAGAGATGATTTTACTACAGAGCTTCAGTTTTCCTCAGAAACCAGTGATATAAATACCAGCATAGACTCAGATTGTTCGTTTGATTTCGATCAGCCAGGTCCAAGTAATGACACGCCACAGTTAGCCAAGGATTTTGTAAAAAATATTGCCATGACTTCAGTTTACAAAAATATTTCCTCCAGAGATTTGCTGCATGTGTGTACAGATTTGGTTGTTAGTTCAGGTGGAAATGTTGAAGACTTTTTACTGTCTCAATCTACTATTTGGCGGGCACAAAAGAAAACCATCCAGCAAAATGCTGCAAAGCTCAAACTAGAGGTTAAAAAAGCTGCTGAGAAAGCAATTTTCCCTATAATAGCGCACTTTGATGGCAAAATTATTGAAGATATTACTAATGGGAAAAAAGAAAAAAGAGACAGGTTTGTGTTTCAGCTAATATTGATGGAGACATTAAGCTTCTTGGAATTCCAGCAATGGAGCATGGGACTGGAGCTGCTCAGTATGAAGCTTTGTATAATGTACTGGAAGATTATGGAATACGTGACGGTGTGAAGGGACTATGTTTTGACACAACTGCCACAAATACTGGAAGACATTCAGGAACCAATATTAGGTTCAGTCAAAGACAGGAATGTATTTTATTAGAGCTTGCCTGCAGAAGGCATATATATGAACTTCATCTCAAACATTTTTGGGAGCAGATTACCTCAGGCAAAACAGCAGCTCCAGAAAATTTAATGTTCAAACGGTTTCAGACAAACTGGAATGACATCAAGGAAACTGTCGATTCTTCCAATTTAATAAGGTTTGATATCAATTCCATCAGCAATACTTTCTTGGCAACCCAGATTGAGGAAACTATCCAGTTTTGCAAAGATGCATTAAACAATGACATATTTCCAAGAGGGGATTATAGGGAGTTATTGGAACTTTCCCTGATGTATCTGTATCCTAAAATATTTTTCAAAGTTCGCGCTCCAGGCTGTGTTTCTCATGCTAGGTTCATGTCGAAAGCCATTTACTACTTGAAGATTCAGATATTGTGTAAACATCTGCCCTATGATTTGACTGCTGCCCAAAATAAAGAGTTAAAGACAATGGCAGAATTTATCTCGATTTTCTATTCTGTCTGGTTTCTGAGAACCTCATTGCCCTCAGCGGCACCATTTCAGGATGTAAAAGCCTATTGGCAAATGGTGCAGTACAAAGATTATGTAGAGAAACGCGACACTGATTCCAAGAGAGTTCTAAACGGAACTGAAAGTACAATGATGTCAATGAAGAGACACACCTGGTACTTAGATGAAACTTTGGTTCCACTTGCTCTCCTAGACCCTACCCTTCCTGATGTGGAGAAAGAAAACATCGCAAAAACATTACTCTCCAAACCAGTTCCTGATTATTTTCAGCATTCAGAGAAGTCAAACTTGATAAACAAGTTAAAATTTAAACAAGAAGTGCCAACAGGACTTGCTCCATTAATTGGAGAGAACTCTTGGTTTATCTTCAGTTTATTAAACCTGACAAGAATGGAGGACAAACTTTGGTTAAACTGTCCTGCTCCTATGTGGTGCTATGTTGACCAGTTCAAAACATTCCAATTTTGTAAGTAAACTTGAAGTAGTGAACGATTGTTCACTACTTCAAGTAGTGAACAATCGTTGTAGTGAACGATTGTATCAGAGTTTGTGAACAATGTTCACAATGAGGATGATTGTCAACAACTTATACTAGCTGTGCAGCAAAGACGAAATCACTTCCGTGGGTCAGAAACCAAGGAACAGTTGAAGCTAGCGTATGAAGCAATAGGAAAGCAGAGAAAAGAATAACATGATTTATATACTATATTTATGCATTGCAATATATTATATTATATTTACATGTCATGATTTTAATATTTATATTGCCAAATTATGTTTTTTTTTTTGCTAAAGAAAATAAAGTAATTTTAAATCATATGATTTATAATAAAATTTAAATAACTTTGCCCCCCCCCCCTTCTAACAAAGAAGGGATAGAGGGGGTATAAATCTCCAATAATAGGGTGAGGGGGGCGGGTAGCTATTGACACGCCCCTTCTATATAAACATTATTAATGCTTAGATCTAATATTAATTTTCAAAATTTGGCCTAAATATGATGAATAAACCAGCGTCAGTTATACATAGTAATGCGTCAATTTATGTAAAAAAAACCGTTTTTTCGCCACTTTCTCCGCATCATGTGGAATAAAAACCACCGTATTTCTTTTTGGTCCTACCCTATTATAAATAAGTAGTCTAAAATATACCATATAGAATAAAAGTTGGCTTTCCGTGTTGATTCTAAAGGTCCCCGCCAGACCCCTGAAGTTTGATATGTTTTTATACACAAATTTGACTGGCGGGGACCTCTAAAGTCACGTGACATTAAATTTTTTGGGCTTAAAATTATTTTTATATTATTGGTCAACCATTCCAGGTAGGACTAACTTGATTTTCAAAAGTTCGTCAAATACAAATCACCCTAATATATATATATATATATATATATATATATATATATATATATATATATATATATATATATATGTATATATATATATATATATATATATGTATATATATATATATATATATATATATATATATATATATATATATATATATATATATATATATATATATATATATATATATATTATATATATATATATATATATATATATATATATATATATATATATATATATATATATATATATATATATGTATATATATATATATATATATATATATATATATATATATATATATATATATATATATATATATAGCGGTAGATCGACTAGAAGTGGTCTTTTATCAAAAACTTTACTGAAAGTGGTATTTTACAAAAACTCCAAAATTTTCTAATAAATATGCTTTTAATAAATGAAATCAAGTTGAAAAGTAATGTGAAATATATGTTAGGCGAAAAAGAATGTTGTATGCCGAAAAGAATTAAAATTAAAAAAAAAAAAGTCCACCGAGCGTTTTTTTATCAGAATAGGTTCCACTTAACGAAAATAATAACGTTAGATCAACTTAAAGTGGATTATTTCAGATTTACCTAATATTTTATACAATAATCGAAAGAGTTTAATTTTCTAACGTGGATTGCGTCAAAATTGTAAATATAAATAAACAACGGAATTATACTGATGGTATGAAAATAAGACTGCGTGGGATAATTCTTTTAAAGTACGTTTATTGAAACATGTTTGAAACTTTGCCTCATGTGGATTTATTGAAAAAACTCACCAAAACTTAAATTTTTTAAAACATTTATGAAAATTAGCTTAAAGTGGATTTATTTAAGAGATGTTTGAAACTTCGCCTAAAGTGATTTATTTTCAAGCGTGTTTGAAACTTTACCTATAGTAGATTGCTTAAAAACATGTTCGAAAACCCGCCAAGAGTAATTTTTTTTAAAACATGAATGAGACTTAGCATAAAGTGGATGTATTTAGGAGATGTTTGAAAATTCGTTCAGAGTGGATATATCTAAAATCTGTTTTAAAATTCGCTTAAAATAGATTTCTTTTTAAGTTGATTAAAATTTAGCTTAAAGTGGATTTAATTAAGAGATGTTTGAAACTTTGCCTTTATTACAATATGTATGAAACATTCGCCTTAAGCATATTTGTTTTAAAACGTTATTAAAAACTTCTTTTAAAGTGGATTTATTAAATCATGTTTAAAAATTCACTTGAAAGGGGTCGTTATTTTAAATGTGTTTGAAAATTCATCTCAAGTAGATTTCTTTAAAAGATGATTAAAATTTAGCTTAAAATGGATTTATTTAATTCATTGAATACATGTTTGAAAACTTTTAGATTGGATTAGATTGTATTTATTAAAACAAAAAATACATGTTCTAAAGGACTCATAGGTCCATATCGATGGACACTAACAACACGCCCCAATATAAATAAATTATGTATCCACGTACAACATTATATAAATAAATTTTTATACAACTAAAAATAAGATATGCAGTCAACGCCAACATATCTTTTCAAAATTCATTGAGTTAATTTTCCTCTTAAAGATGTTGATATTATCTGCACTAGCAACATCAAAAGGCAACTGATTCCAAATGTTCACAAGGCGGTAAGAAAAACTAAATTTGCGAATCTCTAGTTGAAATTGTTTATGCATTTTATATTTATGTCGGCTTTTTTTTAATTAATATTTAACTTCGCTTAAAGTAAATTTATTTAAAATGTGTTTGACCGTAAACTTAAGATAGATTTATTAAAAATATGTTTAAAAGTTCGCCTAAAGTGAATTTAATTAAAACATGTTTAAAAATTTGCTTAAGGTGGACAAAATAACACGTGTAGAAAATACGTGCAAGAATTTCTTTAAAGTAGTTTGAAAAGTCTTTTTAACTCAATTTATACTTTTTATAACTCTTTACATTAAAATATTTTTAAGTAAAAAATTTATTCTTCTATAGAGCTTGTAACCATCGAATTAGTAATAAGTATTCGACTATTGAATATGCAAAAGCTATCGGAATTAAGAGATTAAGGAGATACCCTAGTTGTGTTAAAATAGGAGGGGAAGTGATAAATTAAAAATTAGGATGAAGAATTGAAATTTTTTCAAAAAAGTAAGCATTGACGCATCTATGCTTACTTTTTAGAAAAGTTTCGTTTTACTTTTTATAACGAATAACAGAAAATAAAGTACAAATTTCTATCTTTAAGGTAAATTGAATTTTCTAAAGTTAAAAAAACAGAATTTTTTATGCGCTTAGAATTTAAACGCATGAAAAGTTCTATTTTTATCAGAGTTTAGTTTTTTCTATAAAAATAAATAAAATGCAAACTTTTTTACCCAGACTGATTTTATTATCTAACTTTATAGAATAAAATCCGTTTAGACATAAAAGTTTTTACTTTCTTTGTTATTAAAGGAGAAACAAAACTCTGATGCTTACTAAAAATGATGTTACTTTTCAGTTGTTTTTAAGACGTTCGAGATTATAAACTGCATCACTGATTATCTACTATTAAATAAGTTTGATTATGTTTTCGGAGCCCGCAAGCTCGGACGTAAAATTTATGCTCTGACTTCTAACTTTCTATGTAACACGTCATTATAAAATAACGTGTTACATAGAAATACGTTTTTATAATAAATGAGGCAAGCCCTTTTGTTACATATATTATTTATACTAATAATTTTTGTAATTCTCAAACGAAGTAAATAAAGTTTTAGTCATTTTTTAAATGCTGCTTAGTTATTTAAAAACAAATTTAAGAAGGAGAAGGTGGTTTTAGTAAAAAAAAAAAAAAAACTTCACCGTAGGCAGGGTCTGAGAAGATATCTTAGAAGAGTGGGGGAAGGGGGGAAAAGGGGAATGGGCGTTTCTGGTTTTTGTCGAGTAAGGCATAGAAAATATATTTTGGATACTTAGACTTTGAAAATGAAATAAAAAAGGCCTTATTGGCTAACATTTGCCGACTACATATCCAATTTTGCCAACTCCAGTGTCCAAGTTTGTTGACTAATTCATTTCCTAGGGGGATTAGACACCCGGACGCCCCCTTTTGGGACGACTCTAACTTTAAAATTGAGTGTTTTGATACCTAGTCTGTTCGAACATTGATAGTCAATGTTGATATTTGTTATACGTTTTTTTTATACAAAATATTTGTTTCCTACTAATACTAGAAGCTCCAAAATCTTAAAAAAACTTTTGTTAATATAAATTCGAGGAATATCTTTTATTTTTTCACCTACATAGCACATATATCACGTAACGCGAAGTATAAAACATTTTCTACATCAGAGAACAATCTTTAAATGAGTATTTAAACTGTACGCGTAATTGAACAGAATTCCATTCGGTTGCGAATAAGATATTTAAAACTTCTTTTTTTATATTTATAACCTTTTCTCGCTTTTGATAATTTGAAACCTTCGAAACTTTAAAAACTATTTGGGAAAATAGATCTCATAAAGTAAGAAAATAGATCTCATAAAGATATTTATATATATATATATATATATATATATATATATATATATATATATATATATATATATATATATATATATATATATATATATATATATATATATATATATATATATATATATATATATATATATATATATATATATATATATACAGCTATGCTCAAATGGATGGAGCACCCCTATATTTTATTTAAAATTCAAAAGTAATGAACAAATAGTAAATGTGAATGTGTTTATTTGATACAAATTATTTCAATTCAACAATATTATTTAATATAATTAATATTTTGTAGCACCTCCCTTTGCCTTGATCACCGCACGTAGTCTTTTGGGCATGCTGTCCACAAGATCCTTACATACATTCGCTGGTATTTTTTCCCATTCATCCAGAATTTTCGCTTTAAATTCTTCTTTGGATTTACATCTGTAAATTGACAACTTCCTCTTCAAAATAGACCACAAATTTTCTATGGGTGACAAATCTGGAGACTGGGGGGGCCACGTAATGAGGGGAACTTCATTTGTTGAAAACCAGTCCAAACTTTTTTTTGCCTTGTGGCAAGGAGCGTTATCTTGTTGAAAATAATATTGAGGGACATCTTCGTCAAATAATTTCAATATTGATGGCTCCAAAACTTCATTTAGCATGGTAATGTAGCGCTCTGCATTCATCCTACCCTCACATAAAAATATTTCACCTACGCCACTGGAGGCCATGCAACCCCAGATCATTGTGCCACCACGCCAAATTTGACTGTAGGGATGATACATTCCGGCTCAAATGCTTCGCCTGGTCGTCGTCTTACAAAGGTGCCTCCAGGTTGCCCGAAAATCTAGGTCAAAAAAGTAAAGGAATACAAATTTGATATTATAAATTTCAACATGTAAAATTTCAGGTACTTAAAGGAATAATTTCGAAATGATATTTTTATTTTATTTTTTGGTTACACCGTAAGTCATAATGATGCCTTACCTCTATATTTGATTCGTCTGACCAAATAATTTTGGCCCAATCTTCTGATGACCAATTTTGGTGCTGTTTAGCCCATTCTAAACGAAGTTTCTTATGGTGCTCAGTCAGCAATGGTTTTCGGCGAGCCCTTCTTCCATGTAAATTACCTTCTTTTAAGTATCTTCTAACACTTGCAGCAGAAATTTGAATTTTTCTGTGCTCCCACAGATCGCTAACCAAGTCTTTAGAAGATTTGGTCCGATTTCGAAGTGAAATCCTGTTGAGGAAACGATGGTTTCTAGTAGAAAGTATACGTTTTCTTCCCGTTTTTGGTCTATTTTCGTATGAACCAGTTTCACTAAATCTATTTATAGCATTTTGCACTGCTTTCCTTGAGCATTTCATAATTTTTGAAATTTCCACTTGGGAATGTCCTTGTTTATGGAGTATCACAATTTGGCTTCTTTCACTCACAGAAAGTTCGCGTGTTTTACTCATAATGAAAATAAATAAAGAACGATAAAAAAAATCACTACTTTTAAACAATAGATAATGAGCGGCTGACAATAGTTACGTTTAAGATAAGAATGAAATGAATATCTTAATTCGACAGAATTTATACTAAGTGAGTATGTAGACAAGTTAAGACAAGTCTAATCATGCCCAGACAAGCAAATTCAACATGCATTAAATGATTTACTAATGCTTAAACGTAAAAAATAAATTAAATACCATTTAAAAAAAAATTCATCATGTATATCTCATTTTTTAAACACAAATATATTTAAACAAATAGGTGCTCCATACATTTGAGCATAGCTGTATATATATATATATATATATATAAGATTCTTTTTATGATTTTTTTATTTAAATAAAGTTCAGCAATATATCCATTTGGTATTCAAATAAATTAAGGTAAAGAAATTTACCGTAACCCCCCACCCTTTCCCAAACACACAGTGTGGTGTATAAAAGAAGATTTTAAACTATAACGGCATCTATATAATAATTTGCTGACCACAACGTATTTCCAATAAATGATCACGTCTCTGAATTATGACAAGACAAAAAAAAAATGAAACGATAGAAGTTTTTAAATGTCGCTAAAACATAATAAAAATTTTTATGGCCAAAAAACCCATACCGAAGGTTGTGTTTTTAAATCCCTTAAAATTACGATTGCTCGTCCAGATTTGAATAAGATTTAAAATAAATATATTTTTTAGGTGAAATAAACGTGGTGGTTTAATAATATGATCTCCAATGATTGTTTAGTGGCAGTTTTTATAAATAACAGTAATTTCTTAGTCGGAATTTATAAATTTATGGTGACAACTGACAGAAAAACTGCATTTTGACAACTTTACCAGATTAGAACTAAGACCTATAGTAGGTTTACGCACTTTTTAAAAAAATTAAAATCAAGTTAACGCTGTTTAGGAAAATTGATCTAAAGACTCAAACTGATGTTCTTTAAGTTTGCTGTTAGGGGTGGTAAAAAAGTTTTGAAAACTATACATGTATATAAAAAAATGTTTCTTTTATTATTACGAAAACCTAACGCAAAAAAAATTATAATATCTAAAGCTCTTGTTTGGATATAATGCGTTGACAAAATCGTGCTAATTCTAAACTAAAGAGTTAATTTAAAAATCTCCTTAACGACACCGAGCCACAGTAAAAGTGAATTCTGAGCCAGAATTCACTTTTACCGGACAAATTTCATAACTAATTTGATATTAGGGCGATATTGACTAAAAAAAGGACGAGTAATAATATGACGTCTGCGCTTCTTATAAATGTGTTATTTTTTTAACTCGTTGCTATGGATACCTAATTTTGGATAGCAAAAACATAGTGTTTTTTTTTCAGATATTTTTACAAGTGCTATGTTCACTAAATTTTACATAAGTACCAATATGAGGTCACACTTTTTAAAAAAGTAATTATATTTTTGACTTAGTTGCTATGGATACCTAATTTTGCTTAGCAACAGCTAAGTTTTATAGTTGTGTAAGTTTTATTTGTGATATGTACACTATTCAGTACGTGTTTTATTATGAAATCCTCGCTTTGATCCTCACTCGCGAAAAGCAAAACTTTTTTTAGTTTAATATGATTAACTAGAATTAATACACGTGCTATTACACGCTGCTAGATAAACTTGGCTTCCTGTAAAAAAATTATATTCTTGCTTAGTTAATTAATTTTTTTAATTAGCAGATTTAACAAGCATATATAGGTCATTTTTCATATATATATTTAGGTCTATATATATGAAAACACAAAATAGTTATGTACAATATAATTGAGGCGAAATTACAAAATAAAAGGATGGCTTTCTTTTAAAAGTTGCACAACACCATCTGGAAAATTTTATTTTTTAGGATGCTTAGATGATCGTAAAGCACTGATTACTGGATCGGAAGAGCACATAAAACGCCGTAAAAGGTCTTCGTTTGTCTTTAAACACAAACACTTCTTTGAAAAAAAATTCATGGAATATTTTAAAGTCTTATTTCGTGCTTCTAAGGCCTCTTCACTCATCATACCAATTGACAACACCATCTGATCAACAACCTGCCACCCATGTATCAAGATTTTGTGCAAGCTCTGTGGCATGTAGTACCAGGGATAAAGTTGTATAAAAAGCTGTGCTGTTTCTAAGCAATAGTCTTTTAATTTATCGGCATCAATCATAAATCCAGATGACAAGCACACAGCACAACATATATCCTTTTAATTAAATGCACATCAACATTGATAATTGCTGCTGTTTGTTCAGCATTTCTGAAGAAACGTTGGGCAGTATTGCCATTATTTGATGATCCAGAACTACCAGACCTAGGGATATCATTCACCAGCCCAACTTCATTTCTGAACCGAGATTGAATTAAATTTTTTTTTGCATTAACTTTTTCTTTGTCTACATCTGACTTTGACGCCCATTTCTTTTCTTCAGCTTTGTAGCCGAATTTAACAAACACTCCATGCTACGAATCCATGCATGAAGTGTTGACAAGCCATACTTCAATCCGATCGGAGTTAATAACAAATTGGAAACAATATTAAGTTGGTTCATTTGACTTGGTATTGAACCACAAACTGAGCAGCACTGATTTGAATTAGTAACTGTAGATAATGCAGTGGCTACTTTTCTATATATCATAGTAACATCAACTATGTGAAGAACAGTTAAGTTTTCATACTTATGCACAGCAGTTGAAGTCAAGTTTACAATAGCATTTTCAAGAAATTGGTTCTTTGCATTCATTACATCAGTTGTCTCCTTTACAAAACTAAACCGCACAAATCGGCAGTACAATGTTGATGACGGGTGTGGATTTCTCCATAGAGTCTTCTCCACTCGACCAGAGAATCCTGTCAATTCAAGTGGTACAAAGCAGACAATAAACAAACTTGTTTCTTGGACAGAGCTTCTGTTTTCCAGTTCATTAGTATTTTGTATATAAATTTTTTTCCCAGTTGATCTATCAAAATCTACCTTTGAGCGCAGAACTAGCCTATCAAAAACAAACTAATCGATAACATCTTGTTGTACTTTTAACAGCCCCAGCACAGTATGATCTAATAATGCTTACAAAATAATGCCTGCAGAGTAATCTGTTGCTGTCCATGATTCACGACTAGGCAAACACCTCTCTTTTACCTCAAGTTCATTATTGTATGGAGGATATAAATTACTTTTTTTGCTTTTTGCATTGTTTCTTAATCGCTGATATTAAGATTTGCTCATCTCATTATCTAACAAATGAGCCAACGCTTCTTCAAATGTGTTATCAAAATGATCTCGTTCAGTATCTTTGTTATCAGCCAACTTTATTGCTATCTGAGAATTTTTTCTTTTACCTTCTTTCCACAGTTGTATGCCACCAGCAAACAACAACTCAAAAGAATTTGAAGCTGACAAAGTTGCAACTATTCTATTCTTTGTTTTTGAAGACGAATCTTCAAATGGTAATGTAGGTCTGCCGGGTTGTTTATTTTTACTTTCCTTCATTAATGTGATATTAAAATCATTTTCAAGCCAAGCCGAATTCTTCCGACTAAACTTTGCATCAATTCGTTTACGTCCACCTATCACCATATTCAGAAATATAAAAATGTAAATTTACACTCAAACTTTTCGCCTTAAAACTTTAAATCATGTTCTTTAAAAAAGTTGTATGCAAGTATACTGCCTTCTTTTTTATATATTGACAGACTGTTGAGTCTGATAAACTGGTGAATTTCATTTCTTGTGACACTCATTAAACCTAAATAAAATCAGCAGTTCATCATCTAAAATGAGTAACCCTAAAGCAAGCCAACTAAAGTAGAATTTTAAATCCATTTGGCTTGACATGCACTAAATTAATAGGAACAAAATTTGAATTACGATATATATATATATATATATATATATATATATATATATATATATATATATATATATATATATATATATATATATACATATATATATATACATATATATATATATATATATATATATATATATATATATATATATATATATATATATATATATATATATATATATATATATATACATATATATATATATACATATATATATATATATATATATATATATACATATATATATATATATACATATATATATACATATATATATATATATATATATATATGTATATATATGTATATATATATATATATATATATATATATATATATATATATATATATATATATATATATATATATATATATATATATATATATATAAATTTATATATTATTGTGAACAATAATATATAAATCAGTACTACGCTTAGTATGAGTAAGATTGTATTATATAGGCCGGGTAAATGAAAATGACCGATTACTTTTACTCAGTAGTTGGTCAACTTTACGTGAAGAAAAATGTTAGCAGTTTTCCTCATATTTTTAGTCACGTAAAGTTAAGCAGTTTACTCAGTAATTGCTCAGCTTTTTACTCAAGCTATTTTTACTTAAGCAATTTACTCAGTAATTGCTTAGCTTTACGGGAATAAAAACTTAAGCAATATTGTTTAACCTTTTATTCACGTAGAGCTGACCAATTACTGAGTAAAAGCAATTGCTCGTTTTTATTCACCCGGCCTTATGCTTTCCGCGTTTTTTAAAATTTTGTGCAAATAAAAATTTTTCAAGCAGTTACAGATCATTTGTTTGGTAAGAGAAGTTCAAATGTAATGGAAAACCAAAGTGGGTATAAAAGCAAGATGTAGCAATAAAAAAATATTTTGTAAATTTAAAACAAAAGTTATACAATAAAATATAACATAATAAGCGTTTTTAAAGTTGCTGTAAATATGTTAGTTACTTACCAATTTTAGTCAAACAACTTTTAAAATCCAGATAATATATAGAGTTATAACATAATACTTAAAAAAGTGCAATATTTTATGTAAATGTTATTTATTTCCATCGATTTTTTAAGCAACATTTTTTTCTTTATAATTTTTTTTTTCTAATTTAGATTCGCGTCTACTTCAACCACATCATTAGCATATTCATTAAAATTTTAAGTGTATATAAGCGGTTTTAAATTGTTTTATAATATCTATATAATTGTTTAAATCCATTATGACATTCTGAATTTGGTTTTATATACTTTTGTCCCGTCTCACTGGCCCACTGTGCGAGCACAGTGGGCCAGTGAGACGGGATAAAAGTAAAATTTGAATTACGATATATATATCGTTATTCAAATTTTTTTGGTTAATTTTAATAGCTGTTTTTGGTTATTTAATGAATACATTTTAATAGCGTATAAATTTTAATTACTATTATTTTGTAT
Source organism: Hydra vulgaris (assembly GCF_038396675.1). Classification (NCBI taxonomy): domain Eukaryota; kingdom Metazoa; phylum Cnidaria; class Hydrozoa; order Anthoathecata; family Hydridae; genus Hydra; species Hydra vulgaris. The sequence goes on from NC_088920.1 coordinate 2,519,468, forward strand.
TTCTTTGAGTCATTCTTTGTGTGCGCGCGCAAGTAATAAAACTACAAAAATAATATTTTCATAATAAAAAAATTATAACGTTAAAAATTCTTTCTACACCAATACTATTTTACACTATGATACCAATTTATAACATTAAAAGAATTTTTAATGTTATAAATTGGTATCATAGTGTAAATTCGTGGATAAATAAATTTGCATATTTAAAGGCGTACCATAGTGAGTCAGATGATGGAAAAAAGTAAAACAAAAACATTTTCAAGAACTTTATTATTATATACCATTTTATAGCTTTTCAAGAACTTTATTATTATATACCATCTTAAAATATCTATTTGTAATAGTTTGCAAATGTGTAGATGTAATTTATATTTTAGTGTAGTTTAAACATGAAATATATTGATATTTAGTTATATAAAATACAAGAAAACATAAAGTCAGCTGATCCTAGTATTTTGAATGAAAATGTAAATGGTATCCCTATTTTAAGTTGTATATTGAAAAGTTTTAAGATTTTTGAAAGGAATAGCAGCAATGGCTATAAAATGATTTGATACTCCCAACTGCTTCTACTGATGAAAATAACTGTGCTCTTTTGGCAGAGCGAAGGTTAATTTTGATACTTCAGATAGTATTTAAAAGAGAAGAAGATCAGTGCCGTTAGTTGCATCTTTTTTATCTTTACAACTATTGTTTGCATCAGGTCGTAGTTTGTGCCAAGATGATAAAGGAAATGAAACTAAAACTGCTTTCTAATCAGGGCCTCCGAGAGGAAGCGAGGGGGGGGGGGGCGAAAGAGAAAGTTTGTCACGGGCAGCAGATATCACAGGGGCGCCAAATGAAACGAAGGTACCTGAAATAAAAAAAAAGTTTTTCATCTATAATATAGGAATACTTTGATAAACACATGGCGCCACTCAGGGTTGCTGTCCCAGGCGGCACAATGGCTTTCGGCGGCCCTGTTTCTAATTAACAGAGTATAATGGGTTTTGATTTAAAAAATAATTTTAAACTAAAACTTTTATGTTGTTATACAAAAAGGTTTAAGCTTCAAGTGCTTTTTTATATGAATTAAGTCGTAGTCTCAAGCAATATGTTATGGAACTTTGGAACAGCATAAAAAAACTTAAAATTAGTAACTAACTATGTGTTTAATTTTTCAAATGCATAAAATAGTTTTCTACAATTATGCTTCATTATTATTAGTCTAGTTTTTAAAATTTGGTGTTTTAAGAAAGTGACTTAAGCTAGTTACTAACTGTAAAATAAACAATTGCAACGAATTTATGGTGTCATAATCAACCAAATAAAAAATCTATATCGCCACTAAATTCATATAATGAAAAATACTCAATCTGGTAATGATGGGAGTAAACCAAAAATTATTCTAGGAGTTATTACTTTTGTCCAGTTTATGTGGTTGCTAAGCAATTTATATGTTCATGGCCCAAATAATGTTCATAACCCAAAATTAAAAAAAAATGTCACCATTGAAACTGCAATTCTCAAATTAGTAAACAGTACAAAAATAGTCATTAAACTTTTTTTATGTAACGATTTATTAGGTTTGTCAAGCAAAAGTGAATTCCTGCCCACTGTGGACAGTTAATAAGCTTTTAAGAGACTTTAAAAGGATTTGAATCCACACACTTATAAGTGTGAGGATTCAAATCCTCTTAAAATAATATTTTTTTTATTTCAGTATAATCAGATTTACTTATTGTTTATTTTTAACGGTCATATGAGTTAATTTATGTAACAAATTAACTCATATGACCGTTGTCGCAGCATATCTCTGTAGTGCATACATCGATTGACTTAAATACGTATAGAGGAGGTGGAGTCTATATTCTTTTATGCACCCGTATAGTTCAATATAAAGTTGTATAAATTACCACTGACTAAACAGACAAATAACCTCTAAAAATACTTAATTTTTGATGAATATATAATTTAAATAACTTTTTAGTAATAAGTTAGTGTAACGGTGAAGGTTATATAACTATTATAATATTTTATGCTAATGCTTATTAACTATCATTGTTGTTTTATAAATATTATATTATTTTTTAATTTATTATGCTCCTCCCCCTGTAACAAATTGTCACAAAATTGCTAACCTCACCTCCCCCTCCTTCCTTATCACGTGATATAACTTGTGGACGACTCTATATCGGTTTGACTTTAAAAAGCGCTTATTAAATTCGAGTAAAACTGTCGTAAAATAATCGTGTTTATGGTATCCTGAATCGTGACGACATGTATCTATACAATTTTGTTTTTCATTTTTATCATATTTTTTAAAAAATTTAAATAGTAAAGTATGCATATTTAAAATTTCACATAAATTTGATCAGAACTTTGTAGTATAGGAGCTTATAAGACTTTTTCAGTGATTTTATTGCATTTATTTATTTTTTAAGAAAAAAATATTTTTTTCATGGAGTTTTTTATTTAACAAATAAAAAAAATATGTTTTTTTTTATTTGACGTAAAAGAAACTTTCGGAACAAATCATTTTTTTTAATTTACAAAGAAAGTAGTAGGTTTCATCCAAAGTATTTCTTTCTTAAGTAGTAGGTTTTATACAAAGTATTATTATTTATTTTTACAGCGACATGGAAAGAGGCTGTGCCCCTCATCACCCTTTGCTGTGATTCTAACTAACTCAAAATACATTAGTTTGAAATTCAGTCTAAAAGATATTTTTTAATTATATCTTTCGCCATTATGGATTTTTGCTTTCTTTATTTGAAATATTTTTTGCGTAATCAACGTAAAAAGCATAACCATTTGGGAAGGTTAATAAACTTTATTTTTAATTTAGTGTTGTAACTCTTTAAACTTGCCAGAAAACATTAATATTTGAGTTTTTTTATACACACGTCCGAAAATTACTGTTCTTTCTAAAAATGATGGGCGGACGTTGTTTTGAACAAAAATATGCGTTGCTCAATTTAAAATACCACTTTAAGGCGAAAACGGCGCAGCCGTTTTCGCCTTAAAGTGATATTTTATTACTTTTATTACTTTAAATATATTTTATTACTTTATTTTATTACTTTATTTTATTACTTTAAATATAGATCAATAGTTCGTTTAAAGCAATAATGAACGGGAACTTTCAATTCTTATAGGGTAGAGTGGGGAGAGGTAAGGTATCTAAAACGGTGCCTAAAACGTTGAATCGGTGCCCAAGAACGTTTGTTCGAAAAGACTTGTTTGGTTCACCTTATACATCAAGTAAAAAAGATATTGCAATTACCGTAAAACAAAGTTTACGTGTCCCACTTTTCCCCACTCTATATTTTTATTTAATTGTGCATATAAAAAGTAAATCGCAAATTGTTTTTATAATGAAAAAACTAATATACATTTTTATACATTAAGATCTAACTTGTTTAACATAATCATTATTAGAGAAATTGAAACATTAATGAAAATTCATTACAAATAAGGCTAAATTAACGGTAAAGATGCATATACAGTGTCTCAAAAAATTATCCGACCAAAATCGTTTTTCCCAATAAAAAATGTTTACGCTCTAAATTATACTAAAAACAATGATTAGCGATACTTATTTTGTCTGTCATTTTAATTCTATTGGGAATAGTATGTTATTAAGCGTTCATTTTATTTGATTCATGCTTCAGTTGGTTTATTATTTGACCTAAAAGAAACTTAGTACTGAATAAGCTTGTAAAAAAATTATCCGACCAAGCCATATTTATGTAAGTTTAATTAATTTTATGTGAAATTTGTTGAAATATTTTAGCAAATTTTTATACAATTAATGAAATTGATAACAAAAAACTGTTTTTTTGTAGTAAAAAAAAAGTTTTGTATAAAAAACAGGTTTAATGTTTTTTTAAGTAAAATGGTTGGAGGTAAACGTCACTGGACTGTTTCTCAGAGAAATTTAGCTGTCGATCTAGTCAATCAGGGTAAAACCTATCGTCAGGTGCAGCAAGAGACTGGAATTCCTCATAATACAGTATCCGACATAATGAAGAAGTATAATTTGATCGGAACAACAGCCACAAAAGAAGGCCAGGGTCGCAAAAAAAAGACTTCTAAGAGTTTTGATAGAAACTTAATTATACAAGTCAAGAAAAATCGCTTCATTTCTGCTCGAAAACTGGCTGAGCATGCTGAAGAGAATTATAGAATCAAATTATCCCATCAGACAATCAGAAATCGTATCCGAGACCAGGGATTTCAAGGACGACTTGTGCGTAATAAACCATATTTGAGTAAGAAATACATGAAAAGAAGATTGGAGTTTGCTAAGAAGTTCAAAAACATGCCGTTAAGTTTCTGGAAAAAGATCCTGTGGAGCGACGAATCGAAATTAAACTTAAAGTCATCTGATGGAGCCCAAAAAGTTTGGAGAAAAGCCGGAGAAGCCTACAAATTAAGCTGCGTGAGAGGAACTGTCAAGTATGGTGGCGGTAACGTGATGGTATGGGGTTCAATGGCTTGGAAGGGTGTTGGAAAACTCCAATTTATTGATACTATAATGGATCAGGTGCAATACAGAAACATATTAAAGCAAAATTTGAAGTCATCTGCTCGAAAACTTCGGCTAGGATCTGATTTTACATTTCAGCAAGACAACGATCCCAAGCATTGTGCCACTAAAACAAAGGAGTGGTTTGCTGAAAATAATGTTGAGGTCTTGGAATGGCCTGCACAATCACCGGACCTTAATCCCATTGAACATTTGTGAGAAATTGTAGACCGAAAAATTGGAGATCGGTCATTTTCCAAAAAAGAAAACCTCAAAGTTGCAATTGAAGAAGCCTGGGAAAAGATTCAATCAGAAGAAACAAAATCTTTAGTCGAATCAATGCCTAGACGTCTAGAAGCTGTATTCCAAGCAAAGGGAGGCCCAACAAAGTATTAAAATAATTGTTTTGTTATATATTCATTTATTATGGAACAAATAATGCGTTTGGTCGAATATTTTTTTGACAATAAAATAACGACCTAAGTTCATTTATCTATAGACTGAAAACTTTGTGATTCATATTTTACATTGAAATAAAGAAAATTTATTTAAAAACATATTCTTTTATTTTTATTAATCTTGAGTTTACCAAAAAAGTCTAAATTTACGAAAATACAGCACTTTTTTTAGGAAAAATATTTGAAAAAGTGTTTGGTCGGATAATTTTTTGAGACACTGTAAGTTACACTTTCAAAACCTGAATAATTTGGTACAGTTGCGTATTGCAACTATACCAAAAATTTCCACAATACTGGAGATTTACTTTAACTATACTAAACTATATATCAGAACGGCAGTTTTTTTTATACTGATATTGCAAGATTATTACGTTTTACATAACTGTATTGACAGGGTGCTATATATTTGATTAAACCGAATTAAAACAATACGAAAAGATAAAAATACAGAAATTCAAAATGAATAATTTTTTATTTATATTTGTAATGCTTTCCATTATCAGAAAAAACAGAGTTGAAAAGTAAAGATAAGTAGATGAAGGTTTAGTAATTTAACGCCATCAAACAGGGCCAGGTGATCTCATGAGTATGAATTAAGATAACGGCCAATATATTTTTAGCAAACTTTAGAAACCGATGATGTGTTTTTCTCAATTTTAAAAATGACGCTAATGCAGTGTTTTAGAATTAGAAATTCTTTATAAAATATTTTGACGCTATTGTCTGATGATAGTACTATTCATAAGTCATGTAAAATAACAAACAAACGAAAAATTATCGATCAATTTCATATATGGTGAAAATAAATTTCAAGGTTATTTATCAAATATTAATACATACCAATAATATAATAAATAAACGCCTACTTTGGTTTTTTTAATTTTTTGCTTTTATTTCATTTCTCTACTTTCTCTATTTTTATTTTTTTTTTTACCTATAGTTTTTCCGATTTTCTATCTTCAAAATTTTTATCTTTTTATAGCTTTCTATTCACTCACTGACGAGTCCGCATTTTTTTTTTGTGGAGGCCAAAACTTCTCAGCGCTTTTTGAAGCAATTCTTTTGATCGTACAGCCCTGAAATTTTACAAATAATCTTTTGCCGACTAACAATAACTATAATTGTTACATTTGATTCAATAAGTATTTTAGATTTACGATGCCCCACCCGGCATCCCCGTTGGTTAGATCTGGAACTCCAAAAAAATATCGGAAACCGAGAGGGCATCAAAAAGTGTTAAATATCAATATAAATTTAATTAAAAATTTTACAAATATTCCACTTGTTAATTTCAGACAAATAAAAATGCGTCCAAAAAAGAAAAAATACATCAACCGAGAAGAAGACCCAACCAACATTTAAATTAATAAAAAAAAATATGCTCCAAATATTTTTGTTAATTATTATATGCAGAATTCAAAATAAATTTTTATTGAATATTAATCATAATCAATAAGTGTAATAATTCAATTTTATCAAGACTAAAAAGTAGAAAATAAAATAAATAAAAAATTTTTTATAAAAATAGCTTTCTATTCAATCGACTAAAAAGTAGAAAATAACTTTTTTCTGTTTCTGGTACTCGTGGAAATCATGTACTTAGTAATAATCACTTTTGTAAAGCCAATACTGGAAGACATTGAAGGCAATTCATTTACTTATGTAAACAAACAAACTCATCGAAGTAAAGGAATAGAAAGTTTGGCGCCTTTTAAGTCAGATGCTTTCAAAATCAAATTCGTTTTAAATCCACATAAAGCTAAAGGCGCCAAACTTTCTATTCCTTTACTTCGATGAGTTTGTTTGTTTACATACGTACATGAATTGCCTTCAATGTCTTCCAGTATTGGCTTTACAAAAGTGATTATTACTAAGTACATGATTTCCACGAGTACCAGAAACAGAAAAAAGTTATTTTCTACTTTTTAGTCGATTGAATAGAAAGCTATTTTTAAAAAGTTTTTTCAATTTATTTTATTGTTATAAAAAAACGACCGCTTTTCCGGAAGCCTCTCCAATGATCGCAATCGTATTTTCCGCATTGAACCTTTTCCATTTAAAAAAGACAAATAAATAAATGAACTTTTAATAAGATTTTAGTATTCATAATGAGAACAATAGAGAAATATAAAAACGGAATTAGTTAAGCTGGAGATTTTTACAGTGGATTTCGTTGGATTAATGTTGAGAATTTTGCTGCTCAAGTTCAGTGGGGTGCGAATCAAAATGTAACTAGCTATGTTAGGAACAAATCCATATAGTCTGGCTCTCGCGTCATTTCCGTTGATAATTTTTCATTTGTATTTTCTCACAAAAAGACTACTCTTGGTAGTCTTCCCCTCCGCTCTCCTCTTTCACTTAGAAAGTGAAAGTGGGGGCTCGGTAGGGCTTAGCTTTAGGCTTTTTTTTATGAAACATATATTTTTCAAAAAAAATACTGAATAGATACTTTAGTAAAAATACTGAAATATTGGAAAGGTATATTTGTTTCAAATAGATTAATTTCTTAGTTAAATAAAAATTTATGTTCATCTTTTATATTTCGTTAGAAAAGTAATTTATTTCTTTTCCTGGAAAAATAAAAAGATTGGTTTATATTTACTTTGATAAAAAAACCTTAACTTAATTTGGTTCTGGGTATGAGATGCAAACACTACAGGTAGAGGTCCAAATCGAGTAAAGCTCAATTGTACTTTTTAATAAATAAATTAAAATTAAAATTTCCATTCCTAGAAAAATATAATCAACTATCTTTCTAACAATAATACATTTTTTTATGCTTTTTAAAAAAAGTAATTTTTAATATGTTGTTGGAGCATACTACGTTTAAAATAATTTTATTAGATATTTCATGATAAAATCTGTTGTTTTTAATATACAAATTACCTTCAGCATTTAATGAACTGATGTGTTTTTAACATCGTGCAATAAACAAAACAACAGTTTTTATTAAAACTATTAAATAAATTGTATTACACATAACATACTCTAGCTACCTTGAAAAAAAAAGAGTAAAAACGTAAACGTTAAAAAGGCAAAATATTTTTTTTTTTCTACAGAAAAAGAACATAATTTATTTTATTTTTTTTTTTGAAAATTATTATGAGTTATCAACTATTTCAAATTTGCGAATATCTGATGTAAAATGTTCTGATAGTGCATGACTTTTACAAACTTAAAATCCAGGTTCGAAACGAGCTCTGGATATTTTCGCGTCACGGTAAGGAAGGAGGCGTGAACTTTCTGGTTAAATGCACTTCCGCGGTGCTCTGTGACAAGACCGTTAGGACTTCTTGGGGCACCTTAGAAAAAAAGAAAAATTATTTTAATTTTAGCAGATTTTTTTATCGTCTAATGCTTGCCGCAGCCGTTTATCATTTTTAGAAGGAAAATATTTCAGCAAAAAAGCAAAAATTTATAATATTTACCTCATTTCTCAAACCACAGCTGTAAACTTCCATTTATTACAAATCAATTATAAGAAAATTAATTAGGCTTTCAGAGTATAAAGAAAAATATTTTAAAAAAGTACGTTTCTTTCCAAAAAAATGTAGAGAAAAATACTTTTTAGACAGAGAAATAATTTTTTTGAATGCGTTTTTTTATTTTCTGTATGTTTCTGTAAATAAGGCTAAAAATCAGCCCTTCTTTGTTTGATTTAATATGGCTTGTGATGCGACCAAATAACATTTTCATCCTTTAAAATTCCTTAATTATAATTTTATTACCTTTCTTTTATAGAAAATGGCGTTTGTTTTAATAAAGTTGCATAAATTAATCATAAAAGGATTTATTTACTGTGTTTACCATTTATAAATAGTTATCAAAAAAACATAATTTAAATTGATACACAATTTTGCCCTAGTCAAAAAGTTCTATAGGATCATATAAGAATTTTAAACAAACAAAATTTTCGGAGTTAAACCCCATAAAGTTAAAGCACATAAGTTGAAAAGAGTTTACAGTTATCAAAGTATTTTTTTTGTCTTTTTTTTGTTTCAAAATCCTTCAAGTCCCATAAGACTTTTTGGCTAGTGTGTACTTCTGTTAGGTGGCCTAAAAAAAATTCTTTCAGAATATAAAAATATTTTCCATTTGCAACAGTGTTGCGTGATCACAACCGTTAAAACCAGGATACTGTTAAATTTAGAACTAGTGCCAATATTTGATAATTGTCAATCACTTAGTGCAGAAAATATATATATATATATATATATATATATATATATTTTATTGTTTTTATTTTGTAAACTCCCGTTGTGTAATAAATAACAAGTTAAATGTAATTATCCCTGATGAATCCTGATGTAATTTTTTAAATTAGTTACATCTTTTTATAGAGAAAATTTAATACTAATATTATTTATTTATAGCTGTTTTATTTTGGACTATAGAGATACTCAAGACAATGACGTTATACAGATATTCCGGAGTCATAGTATTTAACTTTTAATTTTTAAATTTGTCGCTATTAATTTTTAAATACTATCACCACGGACATTCAGACAATAACGTTAATACATTTTTAACAAACTCGTTAAAAAGATAAAGGAATAAACTCTACAGTAGCATCAATTTTTAGATTGCAAAAAACGCTTCATTAGTTTCTAAAACATATTAGCCGTCTCTTAGATTTATATCAATAAGATTTGATTACGTTAAGTTTCTAATATAAAAAAAGGGGATTATGATCGATGATTTATGGATAAACCTTATAATATAAAATAAGACATTATAAAAGTAGTGACACTACTTAAATAAAGCCTTAAAGCCACTACTTTTACATTGTCTTGTTTTTTTTTGTTTTACCTTGTTTTATATCTTATGGTAAAGCCACTGGTTTTATCATAAAGCTACCAATTTTATATTATTTAAATTTATTTTTCCTTAGTACAGTTTTTTAATGATTAAGAAATTTCAACTCAGAACAGGACCTAAAAAAGACGTTTTTTGAATTCTTAGACGTCAAAAACATTCAAAAGACGCTCAAAGTGTTCAAAAGGCGTTCAAATGTTTTCTTTTTACGTTTGGTGCCCACTGGAAAGGAATCCCATTTACAATCTTAAACAGATTTCTTATATTTTGATATTTTTGTTAAGAATGTTAAACCTACCTTTATTTACAATTGTATTTTTTTGGACGGTTAAAATTTTTCATAATTGAAATTAAACAAACAAAAATTACGAGTTCGTTAATTTTCAATGCTTAAAAAATTATGAACTCGTATTCTTTTTAAAATATTCATTTTAGATTAAATCGATGTATTTTTAAAGTTTAAATTCGCATATAACTAACATTCAAATTACCTGCTAAGGTTAATTTGTTTAAAACTACGCTTGCCAACTCAGATTTTAATTTAATTAAAAAAAAAAATTGATAATATCTAATGTTGAATTTTGTTTTTTAAATATCAAGAAAAATTTTATACAATATTAAAAAAATTACTTAATACTAAAAGAAATTGTTTTATGAAAGCTTTCGAAAAATGAAAGCGTTATTTGTCTCTTTTTATTCACCTTCAATAAGACGGGTTGACGTTTGCTGTTTCTATTACAATTCAATAATAGAAAGGAAAAAAAGTTAGTAAACGCACAAATGATTACTTAAAATATATTTAAAAATAATTCATTCCATGCATGTCATTTCATGCAATGTCCTTACTTCGGTGGGAAAAAGTTACGAAAAAAATTAATAAAAAATAAATAAAACAAAACTGTTTTATACGCAATATGCTCGAAATACACATTGCAAAATACTTTTTTTTAATTATTAGGAAGTACAGTAACATTTTTTTTTAATTCTCTTGTTAAAAATATACCTTTATGTTCTTTTTTTCCGAGAAATAAAAATTTTGGTTTATATTTATTTTGTTACAAGTACAATGAGCTCTACTAGATTTGAAAAAGAAAAAAACTTTTTCATAAGAAAGTATCCCCAAAGCCAAATCTTACCTAACCCTCACTCTCCACTTTAACGTGTCAAGAATTTTTCTTAGTGAAAGGAAATGGAGGGTGGAGGAGGGAGGGGGGGGGGAGAGGAGATGTCGATATAAGAGTAGTCATTTTTTGAGAAAATACAAATGAAAAAATATCAACGGAAATGTTGCGAGAGGAAGAGTATAGGGATTTGTTCCTAACATTGCTAGTTACATTTTGAACTTCGCCCCGCTGAATTATGCCAGCAAAACTCTCAACATTAATCCAACAAATCCAATATAAAAATCTTTTGCTTTAACTCAGTCTTCATATTTCTTAATTTTTCTCCTAATTATTACTGAAATCTTATGACAAATGCACATATTTTTTCATCTTCTTTAAATAAAGAAGATTCAATATGAAAAATACGATTACAATCTTTGGAGAGGCTTGCGGAAAAGCGGTTATTTTTTTCATAACAAAAAGTTAAAAAATTTGAAGATTAAAAATGGAAAAAAACTATAGGTAAAAAAAGAAAAAAGAGAAAGAAAAAAAAACAAAAAAATAAAAACAAAAAATTTAAAAAATCAAATGGCATACTAGACTCAAATAGGAAAATAAAAAACTACAACAAAAGGTAGTAATAGAATAAAGTTAAAGTAACTTAAAAAGTGTATAAAATAATAAACATTGAGATAAAAATATTAACTATAAGATAAATTGTTCTAAAATATTAAAGAGCCAGAGCAGGAGCGCGACATAATCTGTTTCATGACATAGTTCATATTCAAATTTTAAACACACTTAATAACACTAATTGACAGTACATCAGACAATAGCGTGAAAATATTTTATAAAAAATATGTAAATTATAAAATAAAAAAAACACTGCATTAGTGTCATTTTTAAAATTGAGAAAAAAACGTCATTGGTTTCTAAAATTTAATTCTTGTTTAATTGTTCTAAAAATATATTGATTGTTATTGAAATTCCCACCCATGAGGTCGGCTAGCCCTCTTTCATGGCGTTAATTTCCAAAGGAGTTTTTATTTTTTTTTTTTACCTTTACAATGTTGTGATTCTATATAACTGATACAAATTTACAATGTCTATAAACTATACAATGGTAAAAGAAAAAAAAAAAAATCTTTCAATTTTTTAGCATAAAAAAAAAATATAACTGCAGGGTATCATTAATATTAAAAAAATGCGGGAAACTTGCAGAAGACCAGATGGTCTTGTCATCAAGAAACTGCTTGGACTAGTAATATTTTTTTATTTTTGTTTTCCATGTTTCTAGTTTCACAAAATATAATGGTAGTTCATTTTATATTGGATTTACATATAATAAAATGTAAGATAATTAAAAATTGATTAATGCTAGATTTTGTACACATAAATATATAATTAGGCATAAACAAAATTATTATTGATTTATATATTTTTTATATTAAATTTTGATATTGAAGCTTTTGGGCTTTTCGTTTCAACGTAAATTTTGGTTCTAGTTTCAGTATTAGTTTTGTGTAAGTTTATTCCAGTATTAATTTAGTGTAAGTTGGGCGGACGTTTTTTATAACGGAAATTAAAAAGGGGGAAAAAAAAAGAAGAAAAAAGTTTACATAATTAATAATAACTTAAACCATTTTAATCATCTAAAGAAGATTTTAAAATATAGAGAGCAAAAATAGTAAAAAAGTAAGTCTTTTTTAAGTCAATAAAAAAAAATAATCATAGAAAGATATAACAAAACGTAAAACTTAAAAAGAAAGACAAAAGAAAATTCGAACTTTAAATCGATTTTAAATGTAATAAAAAGAAAAGAAAAGAAGAAAAAAAGATCAATAGGGCGGTAATAAAAAAAAAAGATAAAAATGATCAGAAGAAAAGATTTATTAAAAGAAAAGAAGGGCCACGTTGTCACGGCGTGACATTTGACTTTTTTGGGGGGAAAAACATTAGATTTTAACGCATTTAAATTAAAAATTTTAAAATTAAAGATACTAAAAAATTTTCATATACATTACAGTTTCTAAAAACAAAGTTATTTAGCTTTAATATTTTATAGACTTTTAGGTATACGCATTAAAAGGTTGCTTCACGACGTGACAAAAATTATGTAGGATTTTCCGTCATACGAAGAAATTACAGTAGATCACTAAACTTCATCATGCCAGAAAGTTGAAAAGTGTTCTGCAAAATCAACTTCTAACAAAACTGAATCAAGATTGTTTTTTAAAACTTTTTTTTGGTTTTCATAACTATTGATTGTTTTCCTTTTATAAAATAATGCAAAAGAAATTTTGGGAGCATTTTGCAAACATTGTTATACAAAATTATGGCTTTGTCTTTTTTTATTGCTTTTTCCAGGTACTTAGTTCTATTAAGTTGCGCAACTTTCTCGCAAAGGTACCAGGTAATTTCTTTATCGTGGTGTTTTTCATTTAATTGGTATGTTTTGAGAAATAACTTTCCGTCCTTACAGGCTTCACAAAGATTATTCCAACAATTATCATTTTTCTTGTCACACACTAAAGTATTTGGTAAAGCTTGCGAATAATGGGGAATTTTTAATTCGATGAAATGTAATGCTTTGAGTGACAAGATATTTTTTTCATGTTTTTGACATGAACAAACATTTCGAGGTATTAAGCTTGATAAAAGTATATGGCCTGGTCTCAAACTAGCAAACTTGGATTTACTGATTGAAAAATCAGTGTGTTCGTTTTTAAATATTTGATATGCTTCACTTATATTCATTGTTAAATACCTTTTTTACATTTTCTTTTTTTCTTTATTACTTCTTAAAACAATCGTACCTCTTACTCCAGGTGCCTGACGGGATATACCATCTTGTTCAAAAAAACTAATGACGCATAGCTTCGTTTCATCATTAAGAGCATTAGGTCCATGTGTTGGTTTCATAGCTGGTCAATTTTTGTTAAACTGAATTCCAAGTTGTTTAACAACGATTGCTTTTTTAAGAGGAAAAGTTGGAAGAGAACGTATTACTTTTTTAACAGCTTTACCAAGCGTACAAGTTGACTTGAAAGCAGGAGAGATGTTAAATGTTATTTTAGATGAAGAAACTCTACTCTTTTTTTTTCTTAACTTGTCCTTAAAAAGTGCTAATTCAACATTAGAATTTCGTTTTTCCTTTTTCCGTATCAAGTCTTTTTCCTTTATAAAATCGGGACCAAACTTTTGCATTTGTCTTTCTCTATACTTTCTCTGGCATTCAGCATGTGTCAGAGGCATTTTCATTACTTTCAAAGGAGAAATAAACAATTTGTTTGGGAAAGTTTACTTTTTATAAGAATTGTATAAACAATAAACATTCAGAATAACTTCAGCAATGGCGAGACAAAATTTAAGAAAAACTATATAACAAAGGTGTTATTAAAATGTCTACATATTTACAGCTACACCTACAAGTTTAATAAAAAAAAAACAACGTTAGTTATATTAAAGAAGGTTTCAAAACTTATCCACAAATAAAAAACAATAAAAATACTCCAAATAGTGAACCAACATATTTTTGCGGAACATTTTTATAAAAATTATTCTTTTAAAAATTTAACTTTAAAAAATGTCACGCGTGTCGTCACAACGTGACATAAACTTAAGACACAAAACACAAAAACTAAAAATATTTAAATTTAAATGTCTATTGATATTTATTGCCCTATTTCAGTTACAAGTAATTTATAAATATTTATTTAAAATCAATAAATATTCTTACGTTAGAGTGAAAAATGTCACTATTAGTGTCACCGCGTGACATATCACTGCCTGACAAACTAAAAGTAGACCAAATAGAAATTTCTAAATGAAAGACTATTTAATTATTATAATAAATTTTCAATTTAAAAAGCAAGAGCCCCATCTACATTTTGCGTGAGACAAATCTACATAGAATTTTAAAAAAGTTTCAAAAAAAAGAAGTTTCAAAATGATTTACCAGAAAAATAATTTAAATTTTAAAAAATTTCAAGTCTAAAAAACTTTGTTTAAATTTAAGCATTAAATTCTAAAGTTCTTCGAAAACCAGTTCTACATGTTACATGTTTTTAGAAACTACAAACTTTTAACTTTTGAATAATACATTTAGTTTCTTATTTTCTAGGATTTGAAATTTACATTAAACATTTTGTACATCGTGGAATAGCCCAGAAGTTATTTTTAATCAATTTTACTATTTTTCTGTTATTTTATATGTATATATATATATATATATATATATATATATATATATATATATATATATATATATATATATATATATATATATATATATATATATATATATATATATATATATGTATATATATATATATATAAATATATATATATATATATATATATATATATATATATATATTTATATATATATAAACAGTTGGTGCAAAAAGTATCCAATACAAAGGAAAAACTTTATTTAATTAAAGACCATTCAAGAAAATAACATAAACAAACACTATTCCAATGTAATTTTACATTGGAGATACAAATATCATATCAAAACAACAATATCATTAAATGTTGACTTATAATTGCAATTTTGTAAAAGTTAAGGTTCCAAAAGTATCCAACACATTGTAAATAAAGAATTTGATTTGCCAATAATTTTTCATCAGTTATGTTCAAGGGAATATTTTAGAATCAGAAAACGTTGAAAAAATCTAGAATGCAAAAGAACGTCATAGAATCTTTCTAACTGCAGTTATTCATTACCTGACATCTTCATTGAATGGTGGCTTAAGTTTTACGCTCTCCAACACTGCCCAAAACTGCAGAATTGTCTGAATAAACTAGAAAATCAATTATAAAGCTGCACAGAGATGGTTGGGGATATAGAAAATATTCATTCATTCGTGTTAAATATCCCAATTTCGACAGTTAGTGATACTGTTCGGAGGTGGAAATCCTTCATATATATATATATATATATATATATATATATATATATATATATATATATATATATATATATATATATATATATATATATATATATATATATATATATATATATATATATATATTTATGCATATAAATACATGAAGAGTACACGGGAAAAAACGGCATAGTCACATTTAAAAAGTTTTGAGAAAGTATGTATTAATCATTTATAAAAGTTTTCATATAAAATAGAAATATGTGTATTAGAGAAAAACTTTTAATAAAAGTAAGAAAAACTTTTTTAAGAATGTAACTCAATTAAGATAAATTTATTAAGAAATATTTTTTTCTAATTTACATACTTCTATGCTTTATATAAAAACTTTTATAAATGATTAATATATATTTTTCAAAACATTATAAATGTGACAATGCGGTTTTTTCCCGTGTTCGCTTCACATATATACGTACTTTGAAATTAAAAACAAAAATGTAAAATCACCATGGATTACAAATAGTCTAAGAAAATCTTCAATACTCAAACAAAAATTATACATATATTACTTAAAAGTAAAATCAATTGAAAGTAAAATCCTCATCAAAAATTATGCAAATAAATTACATAAACTTAAAAAAGTAAAAAAAAAACTGATTTATTCAAAAAATACAAGTACGTACATTTTGAGGCAATTTACTGGTAACATAAAAACCAAGTCAATTTAACACAAATTAATTCTTCGATTAGATGTTTATAATATAATATTATTTTATAAGATAGGTGAAATTAATTTATAGAATTAATATGGCCTTATAAAAAAAAGAACCAATTTTCTGTCTGATTAGAACAATTTATTTAAAAGCCCAAAATTAAATTATTATAATGCCAAAGCATATATAAGAAAGCCAGCAATGACATACAATAAATAAAAAAAAAAACAGGCTGTAAATAAAGATAAAGAAGGTAATGTTGTGCAAGAAATAAGAAAGCACTAAGAAAATGACATATAATAATAAAAAAAAAGGCTGTAAATAAAGAAGAAGAACGTAAGGTTGTGCAAAAAAATAAGAAAGCATTGAGAAAATCAATGCTAAAGAAGATGAAATATCAGAGTTTGATTGCAAAAGAACTGCAATATTACCAAAAGATAAAGATGTATTTGTCGTCAAATTGAGCAGTGTACAAGAACAGCCAGTTCAGTGCAGGGCTTGTGACAGATCTGCAAAAAAGAAAAACTAATGTCTGAAAAACTGCTTAAACAGATTTAGAAAGGAAGGAGACAGAATTGAATAAAAATATTTTGTTCTATTTTGTTAAAGCAAAAAATTGAGATCATAAATGCAGAAATAAACAGGAAATAAACAAAACAGCACTACGGTGCTGAAAACCAAACTGAAAAAAATTATTATTGAAAATTTTTTTTTAGAAACTATGCAGAATAACAAAGTATACAAATAAAAATTAATATTCTTTTCTGCTCATTTTAATCATTCTCAATACTGGTGAAATTGTTGTTTACAATCTGATACAATAGTTTTAGGTAAAATAGTAAGCAATAACATCTTTACCTTTACTGTTATTTCTGGTCCCATGAGTAGCAACACATAAAAATTGTTATTATTTCCTTGCAGAGTGTGTAATGTTATATCTGAAAAGTTAGGAGACTAAATCACAATATTCTGCAAAATTATGAGTTTTTAAAGATAATTGATAAAAATGCCTAATAAGTACCAGAGATGTAGTCAAGGCAATTAGGTGGCATTAAACCTATTATTAAAATGTATATTAAAAAAGTAATTTGAAGTTTTTTATATGAAAAACCAAAATACATAAATTTCAAAATAATTTCTAACAAAAATTTTTTACCTTGCTTACCCAAATCTAAAATAAACAATTTAAATGTATAGAAATGTATAGTAGCCACATATCATAGGAAAAAAAAAAGAATTTAAAGTAAAGTTTACATATTTATGTATTATTTTTAAGTACTTTATGTAAGAAGTCAAACAGACAAAGTCAAACTTAATTTCATATTTTATATAACACGTTTATCCTAGTGGTAATAAATCATTATTATTTAAACTAATCCATTAATTGTGTATTTTTTTGAAGGGATCAAGAAACTACAAGAGAGTAAAGTTCCAAGACCAATACTCCAGAAAAGAAAACCAAGTCTCTATACCAACATCTCGGAAAAGAACCCATATTTCTTTAGTAAACCCTATTCTGTTATTTTTGCCTTTGATATAAAATGGGATTACTAATAGAAAAAATTGAGAATGTGTTTTTTTTTGTTCTTGTTAACTTTTACAAATAAACAAGTTTTTGATGTATTTTTAAAAGAATATCGAAAAAGTAAAACATGCTGGTTTTCATTGTGTGTTTATAATCAAATTATATAAAAACAGTGTTGGTTAAAAAATTAAAAAAAAGTTAAAACATTTTTAAATTTATTACAATTTCATAATACAATGATATTATTAAAGTTATATGCAATATTATAAATTCTTGCCAAAAAATTAAAATGTTGTGGTATAACAGGCAATGTTTTAAAATTGATAAAAAGTTATTTAACTAATCGCAAACAATTTATTTACGCCGATGAAACATCATCATCAAATTTGTTAAATATTACAAGTGGAGTTCCTCAAGGATCCATATTAAGACCTCTTCTTTTCCTTATTTATATTAATGATTTATACAAAGCCTCGGATTTAATAACAATTATGTTTGCTGATGACACCAATTTATTTATGTCACAAAAGCATTCCTACTTTATTTTGTTGCGTGAACATCGAGTTAATCAAAATATCTGACTGGTTTATAACTAACAAATTATCTCTTAACATTGATAAAACTAAATGGGTTCTTTTCCATTCTCTTATCAAAAAACATAAACTGCCAATTAACATGCCTCATCTTGTTATTGACAATATACAAATTAAGCAAGAAACAGTAACCAACTTTCTAGGTGTTTGTATAGATGAAAATCTTACATGGAAAAGTCACATTAAAAACTTATCAAGTAAAATTTCAAAAAGTATAGGAATATTGTACAAAGCAAGAAATGTTTTAAATAAACGTACTTTAGTACAATTATATCACTCATTTAATCATTGTCACATAAACTATGCAAACATTGGTTGGGGTAGTGCAAAGAAAATTAAACTTAAACCTCTTTATTGTCAGCAGAATCATGTAGCACGTCTCATTTACTTAAATACAGTTATACTCATGCCAAGCCTCTATTATTTGAAATGAAAGTTTTTAATATATATGAGCTTAACATTTTTAATATTCTTTGTTTTATGTTTAAATGTAAAACCAATTCATCCCATATTTCTTTCCATAATTTGTATTCATCGAAAGATAAAATTAAATACATTTTGCGGAATGATAATTTTATTAAGCAGCCCATTTTTCAAAAAAATCTTTTTAAATTTTGTATTGATTATCGCGGACCATTCTTATGGAATAAAATAGTTTTAAAAAATTTTACTAAGGATTTTATTCATCAAAGTAACTTTTCTGTTAAACAAAAGCTTAAAGAACTCATTTTTACAATCAAAGATGTAACAATATACTTTTGATATTTTTTTTTTAGTGATCTTCCTTTTTACCCTCTATTTAACTATTGATTTATAAAAATTATATATGCATCATTAACAACTGTAATATATAATAATGTATCTTGCATTTGTAATGGAATATTTTAAGTTTCTTTCATCGTTAACTTATTTTTTATCTTGTTAATATCTTATAAATTTTAACATGATCATTTCTTAGCGGTACTCGACGACAAGACCGTATGGTTTTCTACGAGTTCCCGCGTTCTTTTATTATTTAATAACGATTATTATATATATATATATATATATATATATATATATATATATATATATATATATATATATATATATATATATATATATATATATATATATATATATATATATATATATATATATATATATGTTTTTATTATTATATATTTGTATTTTAAATATTGTAACGATATGCTTATTTATAATGTAATAAAGAGAACAAAAAAAAAAAAAAAAAAAAAAGGTTTTAATTTAAAAAGGTTTTATCTCCGGAAAAATTATAAACGAACTGTGCGTAGAAATGAATCAAGAATTAGAAAAAATTTCTGGATGGTTTAGGGCAAATAAACTTTCTATTAACTTTTATAAAAAAAAAGAAGTTGAATCTTCTCGTCCAAAATTGTTTATTGAAAATAGAGAAATAAGTAGGGATAATGCTACTAAATTTTTAGGTGTTTTTATTGACGAAAATCTAAATTTGAATAAACATATCGCCTATTTAAAGTAGTAAAATATCTAAAAGTATCGGAATAATATACCGATCACGCCATTTATTGAAAAAGCCGCTTCTCAAACAAATCTACTATAGCTTTGTTCAAAGTTATTTAAATTACGGTAATACAGCATGGGGCAGTACCTATAAAAGCAAACTAGAACCTCTCTATCGTAAACAGAAGCATGCTATACGAGTAATTAATTTTAAAAATAAAAACGAACACACAAAGCCTCTTTTTGAACAGATGTCTTTACTAACATTGTTTGAACTAAATATATATAATGTTCTAAGTCTTATGTATAATAGTAAAATGCAAAAAACTCCTTCAATTTTCTATAGTCTTTATAAAAAAAAGCCAGAGTATAAATACCTGCTGCGCACAAATAGTACCCTTTTTGAGCCTTCATGCAAAACTAAGCTTGTGCAATTTAAAATTACTTATCGTGCACCTCATATCTGGAATAAGTTTTTATTACTTAATCAAAATATTGTTAACCTTGAAAACTTAAATAGCTTTAAAAAAAACTATTAAAAAGAGTATTTTAAAGTATAAAAATTTACTTACTGATTTTTTCTAAATTTGTTCACTGCTAGCTTCTTATATAAACTCTTATTTTTTAATATACTTTAATATATATTTCAAACATTGCGTTAGCAATAAACGTGGTAATATTAAGAAAAAGTAACGATACATGTTTGTATAATTGTTATCTTACACTTTAATACAATTATAATGTAACAATTTAACGTAAATATTTTGTAAATATTTTAATTTTTCTATACGTATATATATATATATATATATATATATATATATATATATATATATATATATATATATATATATATATATATATATATACATATATATATATTTATATATATATATATATATATATATATATATATATATATATATATATATATATATATATATATATATATATATATATATATATATATATATATATGTATGACAATGTAAAGCGGTTCTTGATGATAAGACCTTTTGGTCTTCTGCAAGTTTCCCGCGTTCTTCTTACAGTTCGTATTACAGAAGTTTGTTTATTATTTATGTTTGTGATTTTTTTTTTTTTTTAATATTTATATGTATATTCAATCCTAACGAATCTTTATTACGTAATCACGAAAATGTATACTATGGAGCAAAAAATACATAACAAAAAACAAAAAACAAAAAAAAACAAAAAAAAAAAAAAAAAAATATATTGCGTTTTACGTATTTTTTGGACCAAAAAAATTTTGGAGTACCGCTTTCTTTTAACTTTACTTAAAAATATGTTTTTCTTATAAAAAAAAAAAAGGTTTTCCCAACTCGTCAATATTTCAACACCCCCAACTCGTCAGTATGCCATCATGGGTAAAAGACATCATTTTCATTAAAACTAGCTGTGTCTGCTTTGTTCAAAGGGTAAAATTAAAGTAACTATTCCACTTAATGCACAAAACTTGAATATAAAATGCATGAAAATTTTGTTTCTCCACAGTTAGTAGTAAAATCACAATCTTAAATATATGAAGGAAATAAAACTACAACAACAGTTGAAGTTATTTTTACTTCCGATTTTTTTTAGCCACTCTTTCGAGCAGGTTGACATGAAATAGAAACCGTTGAAAACGAATTAAAAACCGCATCTTTTTTCATTTTTTGACCATTTTATTATATTAAAAATAATATTAAAAACTTTCAAAAAATGAGGGGGTCCTAACTTTATATGGCTATATCTTTTGAGCGTCAAAATATATTTTTAATTTCAATAATTACAAATGATCTAATATTAAATTAATGGCATAAACACAATAATTTAGACAAATTAGTCTCAATCAATTACATCGACCGTCTGATAATTTGTTTAATTAAACTATTTGTTAGATTATTGATTTACAAAATTTAATAAATCTAATACAGAAAATACTAAATAAAAACGTTTTTGTACAAAATGAGTCTGCAAAAAGAAAGATTTCATTTAGAAAATAGGAAATAGATACGTTTCTGTAATGTCGATAAAGACAAAAAATGTCAATCTTCGGAGAAGAATGATAAAAAAAAAAAAAAACTGTTCAAAATCTTTACGCCTTAATTACTTCAAAGAATCAAAATATTGCTGACAGAGTTGTTTCTTGGACGCTAAAAACAATTACTGTTATTGGTGAAACTTAAACAGGAAAAATCTCTTACTGTTAAAGTATACAGAGACCAATCACCTACAAGGCATATAAGAAGCAAAACAATCATGAACTTGAAGACAACTCATGATCTTCCGAATTGTACAGTGTTAGGAATAATGAAAGAGATAAGAAAAGATGATGGACGATGTGGAAAAGAATCATCAAACACTTTTTCAACTCCTTCAACTCAATTAAGTTTACTTTGGCTTCTGACCTCAAATTGATCAACATCATCATTGGATTATCAGTAAGTATCTTATTTCATTTTTATTTTATATTTTAAGTAAGCAATACTTAAAAGTTATTTTCTATAATGAAGGGTCACGGTGGAAAATACTCGTGTTGCTATTGTGGTGGGCCGTTGGATAAAAAAGGAGTTCAAAGGACTTTTGGATCACTAGCAGATAAATTCGAAAAATACCAATTTGATAACAAACCTCGGACACAGATGCAATGTTATAAAAATAATACTTATCCATGTCTGTTGGATGAGAAATTGACTGAAGAAATTGTCAACATTATTCCACCACCTGATTATGATATTTATGAACACTATGTTAGCAAAATTATTGATCTTCTTTTCACTGATAAAAATCTGATGGAGATTCTTGAAAAGAAAACGGTTATCAGGCATGGCTGTAGAGGTGGTGGTTTTGATGGACCTAACTGTGCCAAAGTTTTAAGATCATTGGACGAAATGACAATTTATTCTCCAATTGAAACCCTGAGGAGGTTTAAAGAAGGTACTTCATTGCATTTTAAATTTTTTAACACTTCCTAGAACATTTTTAATTCAATTAGTACAGATAGGGGAGCATTGACCTACCAGTCTTAATAAAATTAGGAGACATAAATACGTTAATACTATTATTTTCAGCATGTTAATTTTGGTTAAATTTTGTTTGATTTAGTAGCTGAATACTATTTTGGGACGAAACTCGATATATCCTACAAAGAAAAAATAGACAAATTTGTGGAGTTCATGCTTCACATAAAAGTATATGTCCATGATGTATTCGCAATGAAAATATCACTTGGATGAAAGTTTCACATAATCAGGTACCATCTCAAGGAGTATCTCGATAGGCAGAAAATCCCGCTCGGTATTACATCAGAACAAACATCTGAAGCATTACATAAAAACTTAAAGAAGACACTGAAAAGGTTCCTTGTGTCTAAGAAAAACGTCCATCGGTGAAAATCTAAGAGCTATGGTTGTCGAATACAGTTTAAGAGATTGTAAGAAAATTTTTCAAAAATATATTTAGATTGAAAAATCACATATTTCTTTTTCATTTTTGTAAAGTATTATAATTTTTAAAATACTGTTTGTGGTATTTCATTTGTCTGATAGTTATCGGAGATTTATTCATGTTTTGTGTGTGAAAATTTGTTACTTTCCTAATAGATTTTTGAAAAGAAGATAATTGAACCTATTATTTTGCTAATATTTATTAAAATGAATATTTTTTTGCTAAAAATTACAGCAGTCAGATCACAGGGGCAGAAATACCCTTGAAAAATGACCCCTGCATCCCCCTGGACAAGTAAAATTAGTTTTTGAAAAACAAAAAATCTTTATCTTGAATTCAAACATAAATTGTAATTAGGTTTCAAATTTTATCAAAATGTATTTTGACGCTTAAAAGATACAGCCACATAAAGTTTACACATAAAAACCCCTATACTTTTTAAGGTTTTAAATATTTAGAAAAATGGTCAAAAAATGAAAAAAGCTGCGGTTTTTTATTCGTTTTCAACGGTTTTTATTTCCTGCCGACCTGCTCGAAAGAGTTGTTAAAAAAATCGGAAGTAAAAGTAGCTTTAACTTAAAACACCTAAAAATGAGCAGCGCAAGGCGCCATATATATATATATATATATATATATATATATATATATATATATATATATATATATATATATATATATATATATATATATATATATGGCGCCTATATATATATATATAAATGTTGGACCTCTGGAGCGGTGTTGACGCACCCGTAAGTCACTATATGTATGTTTGTGTTTATGTACCCGTCAGTCATTATGTGTATGTTTGTGTTCTGTTGGACTTCTGGAGCGGTGTTGACGCACCCGTAAGTCACTATATGTATGTTTGTGTTTATGTACCCGTCAGTCATTATGATGTATGTTGTTGTGATGTTATTGTTGTGATGTTTTGTGTTGATAGACAACTTGGCTTACCTTCTCGATGGTGTCTATTGTTAAAAATGATTATTAGTTTGTTTCGTTACTGAAACTTGCTACTTCTAATCATTCACTAAAAGCCAAGAAATAAGTTTTAGAATAAAAACATTTTTTTATGTTATTTTCATTTTTTTTATCTTAGGCGTTTTCATAGGTTCACATAAACAATCTTAAAGAGTAAGGTTCTTACTTTATACTTATTTAGTTTTAAATTTAATAACGGTTGAAAAATATCAAATATATTCATAGTCGGTATGCCCAGTTGGTTTGTGTAGCCCTTTTGCAGTAATTTACTGACCGGTCTGTAAATTATGCAATGATTTCAAAATGATGTACTATTTGGATTCCATGGTTCCTTTATGCACATTTGTATGGTGTTATTATAATATAACCCCAAATTTTATTTTCTAAAACTAAGGAAATAAGTGAAAACCCTCAGTCTGTAAAATAGATGATTCTGGTAAATCTCGTCAGTTGAACAAAAAAATTTTGGGGTATTTTATTTTCTTATAGTTGTTGGATCACTATGGAAAATTTAAAGTCAAATGTAATAATGGTTTAAAAGTTATTCTAAAGTTAATATGACACCAAAACTAAGTAAATAAGTTAAAACCCACAGTCTGTAAAATAGACAAATCTGGACAATCCCGACTGAATTAAATAAAAATATTTTGGTATTTTATTTTCTTATAGTTGGTGAATCAATATGAAAAATTTCAAGTCAAATGTAATAACGGTTCAAGAGTTATTCAAGAGTCAATATGACACCAAAACTAAGTAAATAAGTAAAAACCCTCAGTCTGTAAAATAGACAGTTCTGGGCAATCCCGACAGAATTAAAAAAAAATTTTTTTGTATTTTATTTTCTTATAGTTGTTGAATCATTATGGAAAATTTCAAGTCAAATGTAATAACGGTTCAAAAGTTATTCAAAAGTCAATATGATCCAAAAATACTCTCTTTTTCGGTGCCATAACGCTGCAAATTTTCCATGCTTAAGCCCTATACCTTTCGTCAAAAAATCATCGATTTTTGCACTACAAAAAACTCAATAACTTTGGATCCGCTTAACTTCAAAGGTCGAATGACCCCTCATTTTTTAAGTCAGGTCAAGCTCTATACGATGATATAAATCATATATGTTTTTTTAGATTATAAAAAAATCGTCTGGAATGGCTAGCTATGTTGTCTGTAAAATATGTGCAGGTATTAAATTGTTACTGTATTTGTTGTTTATTTCTTAACATAAGGCTTATGTTTATACAAAAAGGTATAAAGTATAAAATTGTACTAGAGCTTATATTAAGTTCTAATACTATTTTTTACTTTATACTATTTTGTGAAAAATGTAAAACAATGTTGCATTATTTAAAATAAATAAACCCTGTTGCATTATTTAATTAAATAAAACCTGTTGCATTATTTAATTAAATGTTGCATTATTTAATTAAATAAATCCTGATCCGTAGAGCAAAACTTTAACATTGCATATGATTAATTAATCATATGCAATGTTAAAGTTTTGCTCTCTGGATCTCTAATAATACAAAATTGAGTTTAATTAAATAATCCAACATTTAATTAAATAATGTAACAGGGTTTGTTTAATTGAAATAATTTAATTAAAATATTTATGCTTAGAGACTCTAAACATAAATGTTTTTTTAATTGTAAAATAAAATTCAATTAACAGCATAATTCTATAATAGTATATTTTATTCAACACAATATTTAATTTATCTCAAACTTTCAAACAATCTAGAGCTTTAATTTTGCAATATTTATTTATCAATCAAATGCAATATGATTAATAAGAATACAATTACTTTTTATTACATAAAATGTATTGCATATTATTTAAATTTATAAACTAATAATTTGCATTATAAGATTATAAAATTATAAGAATAAAATGTTTATTATACCAAATAAATGTTTTTCATTTAAATAACTTTAAAAAATGTTTCAATATAGATTTAAAATAAAATTACTTAGTTTAATTATTTCATTATTAAGGTTGTTGTAAAATTTCTCCAAAGAAAAAAGATGATTTAGTTGGTAGAGGTAAATTTTCATTTGTTTATATGTAACTTTTTTTATAAGCGTCTATACAAAAATATTTAAATTAATAAATATGAGAACTTTTTTTAACAACTACATAACTATTTTTATTGCTTATTTTAAAAAAGAATTAATTTTTTAAAATAAGCTCTTGTAGTAAACCAATATGAAAAATAAATCTTTTAAAGATAAGAAATTAAAGTTTTGTTTTTTGGATATTTTTCTCTATTGAACAATTATAGAGATAAACAATAACTTGCAATGTGCTTGCAAATTGTTTATGAGGATTTTATTTTTATTACTTTCAAATTAAGGCAAAGCAAATAGTAGCTTAAAAATAAAATTGCTTTTTTAGGTGTTCAAAAAATGACAAAAGAAAAAATTGAGGAAATAGCTTCTTCTCTCTTACTTAGATCTATATTTTCTGGGCAGGTATTAACGATACTTTTGTTAAGATGATAAAATGAATCTGTTTTATTATAAACTATATATATATATATATATATATATATATATATATATATATATATATATATATATATATATATATATATATATATATATATAATTTATATATTTATATATATATGTAAATTACGTTAGTGTATTCTACAAATAGAATGCTCAATGTTCTTAAAGATCAAAGCAGTATATATATACATATAATAGAATTTTTCATCTTTTCAGTAAAAAATTTTATATTTTTGTATATTTATTTTGTTTGCTTTTTTCAGTTTATGTCATGAGCACCTTCCCCTAAATGCTGACTTAAAAGCCTTATCCAAAACAATTAGCATTTTTTGTTTTTAATTTCAAGTTTGTTTTTACGTGTATGAAAATACTAGTTTTTGCAAAACAAATATATTATTTTCATACATGTGTAAATAATATATTGGTTTTGCACATCAACTAATTAAGCTTGTGCAAATTGATCCAAGTTTATAAATTTCATTTTTGATCTTTTCCCCCTTTTTTACCCAAATTCTTTGGGTTTTTTTAAACTCTTATTCATTTATAATAATTGCAAATTTGAATTCTCTTTTTTTTTAAGGAATTATCAATAAAAAACATCTACTTTTAAGATATATAATATCTATAATTTTAATGTTCACAATTTAGAAGCACTTAAGTGATATGACCAAAGTGTATAAGCGGTTTGGAAAAAGATTTGTAAGTAAAAGTTTTTGATTTGTCATAAAAAAAAGTTAAAATTTATTTATTTTAAAATATTTTATAATCTTTTGAAAGATTACTGTTTTATCATGCTCTGTTATTCATATTAATCTAGTCTAAAAAGAATGAAGAATTGAACAATGATATTCACAGGTTAAAACTATGACCAATTGAATATTTATAAAAATATAAATGCATAAATTTATATGAATAAAATTAAATTTGTTTTATTCTCAAAAATAATATTTGTTGTTTAAACAGTCGAGTTGCCATGAATGAAAATGAACAAACAAAAATGGGAAGTATGCTAACAGGATTTATGAAAGTTGGTTTGGTGTCTGAAGCTGAAAAAGTAAGTTTTTTTTGAAAAAATTTAAAAAAAAGGTTTTTTCTGATTTTTTTTTATTCTATTTAATAGAAAATGATTATTTTATAAATTTATTTTAATTTATTTTGAGAAGACTTATTTAGTTAGAGTTTGTATTTTTAATATAGTTATTTAAACAATGGAAGAGTAATATTAAGTTTGAAAAAAATGATTTGAAAGAAGTAAAAAAATCTCTCCGTCAAAAAGTTAAATGCACAGAAATAGACTGTGGTGCATACATTATTGATCTTCCCAGACATCTTAGAAATGTTCATAAAATTAATCCTGAAGTAGCTAGAAAAGCTAGAGGTATTTTTGATCTAAGAAAAACAAGATCCTCAGGTGGAGAAAAAGTAAAAAAAAAGACAAAATACATATGTCCTATATGTAGCATTGTTACAAAAAACATACATGATCATTTTTATCGAGCTCCCCATCATCTTAAAAATGATTTGGCTACATATAGAGAAATGCTTAACAAAAAGCAACTTTATAATGAAAGTAATTATATGTCAGTATCTGAATGCACCGAAACAAACTCTGCTTTACCTAATTCAATAGGGTCAGGATTTATGACAAAATTACCAAATGAAGTTGGATATTTAAGTTGGATATTTCCAAACATCTTGCTTGCCAAAAAAACCTAAAAGCAGTAATGATGATAAAAATGATAATGAAGCAAATACTATAATTGAAAAAGGAGAAAATGACATTCTATGTTTTCAAGATTATCTTCACACATTTCTTCTTTACTTAAAAAGTCCATCAGGAGGAAAGAAAGATCGACAAGCTGCATCAAATGAAATGCATCAAATTAGAAGAATGATGGAAGTCATTTTACCAGACTCTCTAATGCTACCCAACCTGACTGATCTATGTTACACAAGTCTATTAAACCTTAAACTGTTACAAGATAAATGGTTCCCTTACTCAAAACTAAAAGGTTATGAGCCAGGCACTCAACGTTCTTATTTGCTATCATTAAGCCATTTTGTAAATTTTCTTCTACGTTCTAAATTAACTCCCACTGTTCCCAATGTTGTTCCTTGCGTCCTATCTGCTGATGTTCTCAATGTTTGTCAGAAAGAAATTAGTAATTGGAGAACCTCTCTGCGTGGTGAAGAAGCACTAAGAGAATATGATGTAATGATGGCAGATGCTGAAAATATAATTCCGAAGGAATCTTTTCAAGCTATAACTAAAAGTGATTTTTATCAAGATGTTGTTAAAAATGTTAAATATATATACAATAATTACAAAAACAGGCCATCAGAGTTTCTAGTTACTCGAACTCTGTTTACAAATATTAGAGACTGTGTTTTTTTTGGCCTAATAACCAATAATGTTTCACGGTCTGGAGCTGTCTCAAGTATGACAGCTTCAGAATTTCGAAAAGGAGCTTTTTCACCAACAGGAAGTTTTATTGTTTTAGTGAGGAAACATAAAACCGCTAAACAATACGGTCCATGTCAAATTATATTAAATCCTGATCTGAAAGTTATGTATGATTGTTACGATCAAATTATACGCAACGCAATTCCAGGTAAAATGTCGGAAAACTTTTTTATAACATGGTCTGGGTGTGCGTTTGAATCTGGCGGTGTTTCAAGTCAATTAAATTCTTTTTTTTAAAAATGTCTGCCAAATGAAGATTCAATTAAAAAGCGATGCAGTGCTACGATGGTTCGAAAAATTCTGCTTACTTTTTTTTATGACAATCATCCTGAATATAAAAGCAAGTTAGCAACCCTTATGAAACATAAAGAAACAACAGCTCAACGGTGGTATTACCTAAACAAAAACAAACAAGATACATGTGAGGCATCTAAAAAAGTTTCTGAATCTTTATTTGGAGACATCAATGTTGAATCTAAAGCACAAAGTCTAAAATCAGAAGTTTTCCCTAAATCATCATCTATGTTAACCAATATAAAAAAAAAGATTTTACATTCTGAAGAAAATCAAGATTCCGAATGTTCAAATATCTCTGAAACTAGTGTTGTGAAAGTGATGAGGAATATAATTTTCAATCTAATTTAATACATGCAAAAAAAAAGAAGGACAACAGATGAAATAAATGAATTACATAAACTACTTAATATTTCTGATACTATAACATTAACTCAACCTATAATTCGGAAAGTTGTTGCAGAAAATGAAATTCTGAAATTTCGATCTCCTAAACAAATATATGACAAATTGCTTCATTTAAGAAAATGCAAAGTACAAAAGGAAAAGCAGTGTTTGAAGTTTTTATTCAATACAGAACAATTAAAAATGATAAGAAAATTAATTTCCTCTACAATATCTGGCCACCATAATGTTGTTTCACAAGCTAATGTGACAAGCATAATAAGTCAAAATAGTGAAGCTCAAGAGTTATTTAAAAATTTTACTGCTGAGCAGATTGTCGCTAAAGTGCGTTATGAAAAAAAGAAATTTTTGTATAAAAAACTCTAATTTTTAGATTTTGCATATTTATATATATATATATATATATATATATATATATATATATATATATATATATATATATATATATATATATATATATTTATGTGTGTGTGTGTGTGTGTGTGTGTGTGTGTCTATATATATATATATATATATATATATATATATATATATATATATATATATATATATATATATATATATATATATATATATATATATATATATATATATATATATATATATATATATATATATCTATATATATATATATATATATATATATATATATATATATATATATATATATATATATATATATATATATATATATATATATATATATATATATGTATATATATACATATGAATCTTACTTCGAAATATTTCTAGTTTTTAATACTTTGATTAAATAAAAAAAACATGGTTAAAGTTTTAAAGTATAATAAAGCAATCAATATTATACAAAGTTTGCGATTTGCTATAACTTTTTTATCAGCATTTATGTTTTGAAATTCGAAATTTTTTTATTCAACAGGTTGGTATTTGTTTTTACCAAATTTAAGTCAAAATTTTTACTTGTTAATTTTACCTGTTAAATTTCTGATGAAAAATTCTCTCATTTGATTTAAATGTGAAGATTTGTAGTATTTAAATTTTTTATCAGGTGAAAATCTTTTAATATTTTTAAAGATATATATATATGTGTATGTATATATATATATATATATATATATATATATATATATATATATATATATATATATATATATATATATGTATATATATATATATATATATATATACATATATATATATATACATATATATATATATATATATACATATATATATATATATATATATATATATATATATATATATATATATATATATATATATATATATATATATATATATATATATATATGTATATTTATATATATATATATACAGCGGTGGCCAAAAATTAAAGACCACTCATTTTC
Source organism: Hydra vulgaris (assembly GCF_038396675.1). Classification (NCBI taxonomy): domain Eukaryota; kingdom Metazoa; phylum Cnidaria; class Hydrozoa; order Anthoathecata; family Hydridae; genus Hydra; species Hydra vulgaris. The sequence continues at coordinate 2,551,019 of NC_088920.1, forward strand.
TAGTTGGTTTCTTAATCTTTAAATTAAAATTAAGAAGATTGTAATTGACATATTAAATTTTTTTTTTTAATATTTTGTTAATTAAAACATACAGATAAAAGTGGTATAACATTTTTAATCTAATTTTAATTAAATAGCGTTTAACTTATTAAAAAACTGATGAGAACTTATAAATCTTCTTTAAATAAATTGGACAAAATTTAAAGACCACTTTCAAATCTTTAATTTGCACTTATTAAAAATAATAATCCATTATTTTTTTTAACTTTCTTAATTGCTTATTACGTTGACTATAAAATAAAATATCGAAACCTGAGTTTCGATATCAAATAAACATTTATTTTTTGAATTGCAATAAGGATATAAAAATATTGCAAAAATGCGTGCAAAGATCGAAAAAAAAGACAGATACGCGGCTCTTGTATTAAAAGAAGAATGCTATAGCATCAGACAAATAGCAGAAAAGCTCGGAAGGTCTCACTCTTGCATTATTAACATAATTCAACGATACAAAGAGACCCGGTCAATTAATGATCGTCATAGGACTGGATGCCATAAAATTTCAAATGACCGTGATGTTTGCTCGTTAGTGATATTAATGTAAGAAAACAGATAAGCATCATCTACAGACTTGTCTACGAAATAAAAACTGTCAAATGGTCTGAAAGCAAGCCCTACAACTGTGCGAAGGGGTCCTCCACAATTTAAATTATTTATGGCGTGCTACTGCAAAAAAACCACGCTTCAATATAAAACAAAAATTGGCCAGGAAAGAGTGGTGCAAGCAACATAAAAATTGGTCAACAGATCAGTGGAGCCGTGTGGTTTTAGTGATGAAATGAACGTTGAGGTAGACAACAGAAAAGTTTGCGCAATGTTGCGTAGACTTCCAAGCGAACGGTTCGATGAATCATGCATTTTGAAACGAACAAAACAAGGCAGTGGTTCAATAGGCATTTGGGCCTGTATGAGTGCCTGTGGAGTTGGCGTTTTTCATTTATTCGATTATAGACTCAACAAAGAAAGGTACATCAAAATTTTAGAAAACTCGCTTATTCCTAGCATTGATTTATGGCAGTCGCAAGATGGATTTATTTTCCAGCAAGATAATGCGCCGTGTTATAAAGCGCATGTTGTTAGCGATTGGTTCAATTCTAATAAAATTCAAGTGCTTCCATGGTCTGCCAATAGTCCAGACTTGAATCCAATAGAGAATTTATGGTCGTGGCTTGATGACAGGTTGGTAAATACAACTTTACAATCTCTCATCATTTGAAAAATGTGCCGATGATCAATCAAAACTGATGAGTATGAATCAAAACTCGATGAGTAATCAAAACTTTAATGAATTCAATGCCAGAACGAGTACAAGAGTGCTTGAAAACAAATGGAGGAACAACATGTTTCTAAATTATTTTTTTATTGCTTTTTGAAATATTTTTGAAACTGGTCTTAAAATTTTGTCCAATTTTTTTTCCCATTTATATTTTTTACTAGTCAGTTTTTTAAATTTTTAACATTATTTTGTAAAAATATGGATTCTTTTATAATAAATATAAAATATTATGGATTCTTTTATAATAAATATAAAATACAATAAAAATTCTTTCTAAAAATGTTTTTCTTTGTTTGATACCTTTTTCCAAAACAAAATTATACTAAGGTTAAAATTAAATTTTGAAAAAAAAATGAGTGGTCTTAAATTTTTGGCCACCGCTGTATATATATATATATATATATATATATATATATATATATATATATATATATATATATATATATATATATATATATATATATATATATATATATATATATATGAGTGTATATTGGTACATGTTGTATTCTATTAGAAAAAAATAACTCTTGTCTGCTTAAAGTGATTTATATTTTTTGCAAAATAGATCATATTATGTTAAAATAATTTAAATTAAATTAAAACAGTTAATATAATAGAGGAAATAGGTTTTAGATTACCTATTTAAAGGTCTTAATCAACACCCCATAAATTATGAAACGCTAAGTTTCATTAACAACAAAACAAAAAAGATCAAAAGTTTTTCCTCGCAGAGCCTTAAATTAATTAAGAAATAAAACTAGCTCATCAAGTTTAATAAAAATCACCACGTAAAAAAACTTAAGTTCTGTTTTTTAAATAAATTTAGCGTTGCGTGATTATGAACGATCCCTAAAACAATAGGATTAAGGTTACATTTTGTTCAACAATGGATCATGAAAACTAAATAGGACTGAATTTTTGGAACGCATCTTTTACAGTTATTACTTTATTTTATATACTTTAATTACAATTTATATATAGTTAATTCCTTATCTATTTCAGATGAAACAGATACTTGAAATTTATTTGATGCAGACATATGACGTAGTGCGATGCTTGAGATCAAATCTCTGCTTAACCGGGCACGCCATCCTCTTCTTGAGGCGGTTTTAAAGACTGTTACAGTAACTATACGTATTATATATTAAAATATATTTCCATCAAAACTACAAATCTTTAAAAAAGTTTGAATGATATAAAGTTAGAGGGGCGGTTATAACATTTTTCGGAATAATACAGTATAAACCTTTTCAATTTTAAACGATTCTTTAATATATATAACCTAAAATTAGTTTATGAATTTAATTTATTATGTAATTTTTACTTTTTAGCATTGCTTAAAAAAACCTCCGCTTTTAAACAGCGTACCACCCTTCCACCCGCCATTATAGATACAAATAAACTACTCACTGTTTCTAGTTCACTGTTATATAATGTCTACATTATCTTACGCTAAAGGTTTTAGCCACCAAAATAACTTTCTTTTAAGGGTCCAACCTGCCTTATACTTTCTTAAATGCTCTTAAAAGATGTCTCTCGATACCCGATTTTTCTTAATAATTCAGCGCCTTTGGTCATGTACTTATCCTAACATTTAATCTATATTCCTGGAACAATATTTATAAAAATAGACTTTCATAGAAAGCTCTTTAACTTCTATAATAATATATTATTAAATATAGTAAATTTTAAAAGTTTTACTCGATTCATCAAAAGTAATCCATGTAAACCACCATTAAATATGCGTATTTTGTTTAAAACTAACAAGTTTTTCTGTTAACCTCAACATTTTTTTTTTAATTTTGAAAAATTATATAATTTTTTTCATAAAAATAAAGATTATTCTTTGGATTATGGTTTTTTACTCATATTTGACCTGAAATAAACAAAGAATCAAGGTTTTTACAAGCGATCGGTATTGCAACCTTCATTAATCGGTAATGCAACTTCTATGACATACCCCTGATACAGCTAAAAACGTATCTTCTTTTTATTAAAAATTATTTCCGTGTCTTTCATATCAAAGATAACGGAGTCCATCACTCACTTTCATAATCACCCATTAACAAAATAAAAATTATGATTTTTTTTAGATTTATCATGAAATCAAGTAAGCTTTAACTTAAGTATAATTATAAACAATTTATACTTGGTTTAATAAAAAAAAAAATTTGAATGTGAAGCTAGACACCTGATTTTAATTTCAGTTTTTTAAAACGATCTGGATTTGACCTGAAATAAACAAAGAATCAAGGTTTTTACAAGCGATCGGTATTGCAACCTTCATTAATCGGTAATGCAACTTCTACGACATACCCCTGATACAGCTAAAAATGTTTCTTCTTTTTATTAAAAATTATTTTGGTATCTTTCATACCAAAGATAACGGAGTCCATCACTCACTTTCATAATCACCCATTAACAAAATAAAAGTTATGATTTTTTTTAGATTTATCGTGAAATCAAGTAAGCTTTAACTCAAGTATAATTAGAAACAATTTATACTTGGTTTAATAAAAAAAAAATTTCATGATAAATTCATATTTTAGGCTTATATGATAATGGTGATCATTAGATTTTTAGGGGTGATCGACTCCTAACAATGTTTAAAATCATATCAGAATAACAATTTAACCATCACCCCATTTTTAAAAAAAAGCAATAACAAAATATCAAAACCTCGGTAATGCTACGCGCCGTTAAATTGGAATAAAAGCGCAAAGTTGCATTATCGAATAAATTTCAACATACTTGAAGATGATGATGATGATGATGATGATGATGATGATGATGATGATGATGATGATGATGATGATGATGATGATGATAACAGTAAAAAGTTTATTTTGAATGTGTTAATACTAAAAAATTAATAATAATGTTAATAAAAAATGTATTTGAATGTGTTAATAGATAATAATTAACACACAAAAAACATATATTAGTGTGACAAACATAAAACAACTCTTACCCACTTGCTTTTACATATAAATCATCTAAAAACAAAATAAATAATTTTACTTATTAAGTTTTATTTAAAAATATATATTGTTTTCTGTTAGTAAATAACACATACCTAATCTAAATTATAAATTTGATGTGTGTTGACAAGAAAACTAATTATGAAAAAAGAAAAAAATATTGACTAATTGCAAAAACATTTATTTTTAAAAAAAATTTTATTTATGAAAGTTTCTTTTTTAAACTTTAGTTTATAAAATCATAAATTAAATCTTGTTTTCTAAACTAATTCTGCAAAAAAAATTGTAAAAGTAATGACAATAAACAATTGGTAATGACAATTCTACCTAGTGATAGTGTCACAATAAAAATGCTTAATAAAGTTCCTGAACTGTGAACAGGTTAACACTTAGAAGGGCACCCAGTTGTAAGTCCGCTCCAAAATTAGCTAATATCAAGATTTAAAAAGCATGCACTTGTTAATGTGATGGTTAACAAGGGTTATCTCATCGATTATTGTTAGTCTTGGGTGAGTTACCAGGCAGAAACAAATCGTTGGCAAGTGGTTAGTATATTACAATAGCCAGGGTTGGCCTCAACACCAGTTAAGCACCCAGTTAAGTTTGGGTATGTTGGTGATGCAACTGACAGTTTTGAAGTAGTTCATTTATGTACTTTTTGCACCATGGATGATTGAAAGGGTTATGGCAAAAAAAATATTGAAGAAGAAATTTTGTTGAAATTTTTTGATGCTGACAGTCTGTAATAGATTTTTTACAAAAAAAGATCAAAGTAACTTATAAGTCAGATGACTAGGAGATACAAGTGGACTATATCTTAATTATAAAGTAAAAATAATGAGTTACAAGCATTCCCAGGAGGCGCATTCAGTTTTATGCATGAGAATTTTACTTTAGTCAACTTGGTCACAGCCTTTTTCAAGTTTTATTATATTAGGCATTGCAGAAAAACTATGTTTCAAAAACAAAAAGAGTTAAAACTAACAAAATAGAAAATTAAAATAAAGTAAAGAAAAAAAAAAATTAAAAAATACAAAATAATTTGTGTACCATTTTTGTTTTTGTTTCTATATGGTGGTTGTTATCTTTAGTAATGAAATTGGATAAGGCAAAGCAAAAAAAAACCAGCTTCAAGTCAACATTAAAAAGAATAATTTTCCTATACTTTATTTGTTTTTTTTAAAGAGAGCAAAAAAATAAATTGCTATCAATTTGTAAAATATATTTGCATAGTTTTAATGTTATAGGATAATTTTGTCCCTATATAAACACGTCTATGTGATGCATGTATATACTTCTATGTATAACAATTATTTTATGATAATACTTATTTATTTATTAATATATGCACCATTAACTTATTTAGATAATGTGTTTACTTGATTCACAAAATGCCTAAATTCAGCTACTTCCTAAACATTTTCTTTGTTATTTTACCTGCCCCTCCCATTTGGTCTTCTATGTTATTGGTGAAGTATACATAAGCAATTAATAATAATTGTTAATAATAATAGCATAGCAATTATTAATATTTATTATTAATAATTGTTTATGTATATTTCACCATAAATATAGTTGACCAAAATGGAGGGGCAGGTATAGAAAAGTAATATGAAAATATAAAGCTATGTGAAAAACTAAATCTGTATCAATTTCTTCAAGCTTCAATGTGTTCAATAGGCATGGCCTAATTAAAGCATAAAAACAAGGTATACATGTGTGTGCCTCTTACTAGAATACTCTAAGAGGCTTAAATGGTATAAGAAATCTGAATATGAAGAGATATGTATCATTCAAAAACAAGCAAAAGAAAGATTTTTCATGTAAAAAAAAGAAAAGAAAATATATGACCAGCAGTATTTAAAGAAAAACATTTAAAAATGAAATGGTGGGATTTGAGCAACAGACATTTCGCATATAAAGTAAACGCCTTATCCAAATAAGCTAAACATGCATATACTAAGAAACAAATAAACGAAATTATGTAATAAAAATAGTTATAAATAAAAGTATATGCATGCATTACAAAGACTTTTTTAAATTATCCACCTCCCCAAGGCCAAGAGGCAACTATCGTCGAGGAGGCTACTTTTGTGGTTACAACCCTCTCTCAACTCTATAACTCCGAAATATGAACCTCGACAAACAAGGCTGCAGCGGGGAAAAACAAGTTAAGCGCAGTACTAACAGGGACGTGGTGGGGATCGAACTTGGAACTTTTCGCTTATGAGGCGAGAGCTCTACCACTACACCACTACCACATTAGGAATAATATATAGTATTTACATAAAGTTATACAAATATATTTTACAAACAGAGAGCAATTTATATTTTTGCTTTGCTCTTTAAAAAAAATAAAAATTAATTATAGGAAAATCATTTGTTTTAATGTTGAGTTTTGAAAGGTTATATATATATATATATATATATATATATATATATATATATATATATATATATATATATATATATATATATATATATATATATATATATATATATATATATATATATATATATATATTGTTTAAGTGACATCGTAAATAAGAACAAATTATTCAGAATAAAGTTGATTTTTTTGTTAATGTGTTTTCCCAAAATGGATATTCATACAAACAATATTCAGATATCACCAAAATTTATAAAGTATCACATAAAAATGCAATAAACCAGTAAATAGACCCTGGAAAAATTGTCATACTACCGTGGATCACTGATCTCTATAACAACCATTATTATAGAGTGTTATTATAGAGTGTTGTTATTATAGAGATAAGTGCCATGGAAACCAAAACTAAGCATCGTACTTAAAAGCAAGGTTATCTGTCAAATATGTCTGAGACATATTTTCTACCAACATAAAACATATCCCACATACTTTCTATCGACATATTTTGATAGTTTTATGTCTGAATTATTATCTGCTGACATAAAAAATGTCAGACCCATTTTTAATCAACAAATTTAACATAATTTTTTCTGAATTATTTTCTGCTGACATAAAATCACTGATCTCAAATTATAACTGTATAGAGAAAATTTTTTGAAGCCAGTTTTGGCCTCCTAAAATGACGACAGATTCGGCTGATTACAAATTAAGAAACTTTTTTTATGGGTATTTATATCTTTTATATAAATATAAATATTATCAAGTTTACAAGCAATTTCAATTATCAAGTCTACACACGCAAATTTTTAAAATTTATACAATATTTTATTTAACAATAAGTAACATCTTTTTTTTTTTAAAAAAAAATAATAATAATGAAAAATTAAATAAGACAAAGTTTTTGAGTTAAATCAATTAAGAGTTAGTTCATTTAACATTGTTAAAGAACAAATAAGAAACTAGTATTATATCTAGTAGTTATATGTAACTACTAGTTCCAGGTTTAATATAGGCATAATACTATAAGCTGGACATCTGAAAACACAATGTATAACCTAATAGTAAAAATAAGAACCTAGTAGTTACGCAAGTTAAGAATTTCCAAACAACTTTTAAATAATTATTCTAGGTTTAAAGAAACTGAAATATTTTTAATGATTTTTAATTTATTTTTCATTTATTCATTTTCTTTTAATTTTAGTTTTACTATAAATTAATTGCTTAATATTGTTTTTAATACTATTTATGCACCTTTTAGTTTTTAACTAAATGATAAATGCATATTTTTGCATAGTTTTTCTGAAATGAGTTATACCAATGAAAGTAAATTAAAGTTATCACTTGAGTTAATCATAAGTTATTGCAAAGTTATTGCAAAGTTATCCATAAGTTATAGTAAGTACAGCAGTTAAGTTAATCACTAAAGTAAAAGTAAAGTTATCACTTATAGCTATAGTAGATTTAAACATGAGGAGCTAGTTCAGCGAATATTTTAGAGAAATTAATTGATCTTAGAATAGTACTTGCAATTGCACTTTGAATTCCTTTCATTTAGAAAGTGGTCATCTATTAAAGCAAGCGATCTTTGGAAACACCTTTTAGGTTATTTGCATGTGATAATAACATGTTTAGTTTAATCAAACCTCCTCTGTTTTTGAATTTTGAAATGAAAAAAGAGTGCTAGTGCATTCTGACATTTAATAGAGATTTTTTTTTTTTTGATGTCATTTTAGCTACATATCCAGCAATATATGAGATTAAAGCTTTTTTGTATTCAGATAGATTGCTGCAGTTTAGAATTTCTGCAATTTTTCAACCCAGTCGAGAAATACACCTTGAACAGATTTAATTGCTGCCAAATATCCAGTCAAACCAGTTCTTTGGCTCAGCAAGATTATTTGCATACCAGTAATATTTTTAAGACTAACGATATAATTATATGCCATGCCAAGAAATGGAAACCAAAGAGCTATGATATGCAGGTAATGCTGACTTATATTCTTTAGCAAATTGTTTTCTTGAATTTAATATGTCATTTAATCAATCTATTATGCAAATAAACTTAACATTATTTATAAAATTATTTAACTGCTATATGCAGTTCTTTAATATAAAAAAGTTAGAAAACAGTAATATATAACTACAATATTTAAAAGCAGGTAAACAGTATATATAACTTGAGTAAAGGAGGTTTAAGGATTTCAAAGAGGAGGTAATTTTTGACTATTTAACTATCAAAAAGTTAATAAACACATTTTTTTCAAACAAATGTATTTTTACATACATCTGTATTTTCAATTGTATTGAGTGATCATCCTTCCCATTATAAGAAACGAATATTTACATTTTATTTGTTTTAAAAGATGTTATAAATAACTATAATTCAAATCTGGGTTTTTTTTTACTACTATAAGTGACACTTATTGAAAATTTTAATCAAATAATTTATGCAATAATGGCATTCAGGTAAAATATAAATCTAGAAGGAACCCCTGAGTTTTTTTATACTCACAACACTCAGTTAATAGTTAATGCAGCATTTGTACAAAATTATATCTTGCTACAAAAAATAGAGAATATAAATTGTAGGTAAACACAATTACCACTTACCAATGGTAAGTGGTAATTGTTATAATAGTAATGGTAATGGTAATACCATGCTGTTGCGTTATTAACCTTCTAGCACAGCATTGGGTAAAGAACTAAAAGGCACATAAACTATACATAAAACTAAACTAAAATTGTACTAATGTTTGTACTAAAATTGTACTAAAATTGTAACTAAAATGTTACTAATGCTATTTAATAATAAACTAAATTATTCAAAAAGATAATTTTTTTTCTCTAATGTTTATAAATTTATTTGCTTTCTAATATGTTTTAGAAATTTATTAGTCTTATTTTAATACTTTTATTCGTATTTTGATCAAGCCATATAAAATGTATATCAGTTTCACCGCTTTACATTATAACACGAATACAACTAAGATCGCCGCCATCTTGGGAGGTTAATGTTGGCTTCAACTTTTTTCGGAATAAACAATTGAACCAGCTATCCAGTTATATTTTGAGCGGTGATATCTATATATAAATACGGTAATGAATAGTGCGCATAGTTACGCCTAATGTTAGTGTTGTTAATGACGGTTCTGTATTCTGTAAAATACACCATTTCTTAGTTTTTAAGTAGTTTCTAGACTTTTGAATGCACGGTTATATATTCCATGCGGTCTTTCGCAAGCAAGCAAGCAAGCAAATTAGAGCTGATATATTATTATTTTCGAAAAGAATTGATGTTGTTCATTGTTTAAAATAGAAAATTCAAATAATCGTTTGTTTGTTGTTGGTTGTTTTTATTTTTCTAATTTTTATAGCCTGTTTTCATTTTTTAGAAGAAGTTTATAACTAAAACTTCTGTTTACGTAAACTGTTTCAGTTTTGTCGTTAGTCTTTTTAGAACATTTTAAGCAAGTATTGTTTTATTTTCTGGAGCAATTAAGAGGAGCTGATGGCTTTTTTAGTAAGTTCAATTCATTTTCTTATTTATAGATTAAGATTATTTTTTGTAGAAAGAATAAGTAGTATAAAATTTTATTTATGTGTTTAATATGAAAGTTAAATAGAATAAGATTGTTGTTTGTGTTCATGTAAGTTTATATACATAAGTTTGCGTTTATTTCAATCTATTATATATTGCTCTATATCTATATGTATATTTTATATTCTTAGGAAGAATAATAAGGAATAGAAAAATAAAAAAAAATTCTTCTGGAAATTGTCAAAAGAATGTTGTGTTATGCTTCATTTTAAGGTATCGGAATATGTATTTATTTGAAATTTATAATTTTGTTCTTTAATGGTTTCATCTTTTTCATTACAATGTTGTAAATTGTAGTCTGCATTCTTTGTTACATTAAAAATAATTTATGCTAATAAATGTCGTTTTATAGCTGTTAAAGGTTTGCTTATATGTTTATCTTATGCTCAAAGTTAAAAAGTTTTTGATAAATATGTGTATGAGATGATATATGTAGTTTGATAAATACGTGTACGTGATGATATATATAGTTGTTTTATAAATGTGTTTATATAAATGTGTTTTGTATAATAGTACGAAATGTATTTTATCCAGGGATGCGAAGTCCCAAAAGGACTCAGGCTTTTTGTCTCTACTTTTTCCAAGTCTGTAGTGTCCAGAAGCTCTAAACATGTTTGTTGACTTATTATCTGCTATAATAAAAAAATTCATGAGATTTAATGACTTGAAACTTATTGTTTTTAAGCCAGGAGTCCTTGCCGCCTTAATATTTAAGAATTCTGGGCTAAAAAAACGATTGCTCCTCTAACCTAAAAGTCTTAATTTTTACTTAAGTTATTTTTAATTATTACTTTGAAATTTCTGTGATGCTCTTAACTATTTTGTTCTTTTTTAGAAAATTTAGAAAAATAAATTAAAATTGAGATGGCATGTCACATGTTATTGTATGTAAAGGTTAAATTTTGTTATGAGGATTACGAAATGAAAAAAAAAATAAAAGAGTATTGTTTGAATATAATTATTTTTTTACTTTTAATTTTTTTTAAATTTCTCGTGTCAATTTTAAAATTTTTGTTTGCACATGTTTATTGTTTGCTTTTTTAATAAGGATGTGTATGTGGCAATATGTGCTTTATAGTTGTTTAATCAATGTTTTTTTATAATAATGTAAAGTGTTTTTTTATTGTTTGTGTATGTGTTAATATGTGTTATATATGTTATATAATTGTTTTATAAATGTGTTTAAATATGTATATAAGGTATATATTTAACCTTAAACATATTTAAACACATTTATTGTGTTTATAGTTGGTACATATGTTTATATTATGTTGCTTCCATGTTTTCAAAGTGCTGTGACTTGGTAAACGTGTAGAGCAAGATGTGACAACCTTGCCAGCCAAGTAATGTACTTATAACAGAGGGTTACACGTCAGTATTTAGTGTCAAACTGTTACTGCTTTAGGTGTTACTGCAACATCAACAAAAAAAAGTCTAGGTGTTTTCAAGCCTTTATTATTAATTATTCTAAAAATTCATAATAATGTATTTTAATAACAATTTGTATAATGTTGTTACTTATGTTCTATTATATATGAATGTTATGTTACTTAAGTTATGTTATATGCATATTATATTAACTTATGGTGTGTGCTATTGTGTGTTGTTGCTGTGATGTTGTTTTTTTGTTATCTTTTGAGTTGATAGACATTTGGCTCACCTTCATTTGGTGTCTATTGTTAAAAATGATAAATAGGTAATTTTATTAACCTATTAACCTAACAGAAGCAAGTTAACTAATTAACCTAAACAGAAGCAAGCAGTATGATACCTTCCACAAACATGTAAACAACCTTGGAAATGATCATGATATTAGACCAGGACAAGTTGTAATTTTGCCGTTAACAATGTGGGAAGTTTTAGAGCATTATTTAATTTGTTTAAATATAGTAGTTTTATTAAAAGAAATGTTTGTTCCAGATTTTTTGCTTTTCTGTGTATATCATTGCTTTTCTGTTTATATTATTGCTTTTCTGTTTATATACTTAAAAAAAAGACATGGATTTCAATTAATCTTAAGTTAAAATATAGTTTTTAATTAGAAAAGATCACAATTTGTAAGATTCTTTTACATTTTTTATTATCCAATTGTAACAATAGTAATATTACTGGTAGTATTTTTAAAGAATAAAGTGAAATTGAAATAGCTATTAATAAGCGAAGAATTTATTTGTGTAAATTCTAATAGGCAAAAGTAATTGTTGTCCAAAAGAAAGAGATAGAGCTAGGGCAAGGTGAAATTAGTCATTGTTGAAAGGTAAAATATGCTGCTTGGCAAGCAGAAAACTTACTTGCCAGAATTCAGTGTCAAGCAGTGTTAATGTTTTTTTATTTGATTTTAAACACTTTAGAACAATACTAAAAATGAATTTTACTATTTACAGTAACAACTGTTACTGTAAATAACAGTTTTAAATTAAAATGATTTTAAATTTTTTTATAAATTCAAACATAATTATGTTCTTTTTTTTAGTTGTCTTTATCATCACTTGATTAGTTTCCTTACTGTTGAAACATGGTTTTAATTTTGTAAATTTTAATGATATGAAATTTACTCTATTAGTCATAAGTCAACAGTTAGAGAGAAGCTGGAACTTCTAAGAATAAAGGTAAATATAGTTTGGTTTAGTGGAAACTTTATAAAACCAGTTGATATTATTTGTTGCGTGTCTTTTACTTTTTTTAATATGCTGCTTTGGAAACACTTTCTTTCTCTCCCTCTCTCACTTTCTTTCTCTCCCTCTCTCACTTTCTCTCCCTCTCTCACATGAGAGTTAAATGAGAATTAGTACAGGGAGCATCAATAAAACATGTAATTACTGAGCTCTTACGTATTTCTTAATACCCCACACCATGACCATGTATATAAAATATGTATATAAAACATGTATATAAAACACCAGACCATATATATAAAGTACTTTACGAGTTGCTTGCTATTTTATGATATAATTATTTAAATTGTTTAACCATAATTGTTCAATTTTGAAACAAATAACATCTTTTTAGTTCAAATATTTCAGTTGATAAAATATCTTATAAATTTGTGGTGTTATTTAGCCGTGTTTTTACGTTAAGTTGTCTAGCCTTTTGATAATCTTTTCTTTTTTTAATTATTTTGAGAGACATAGTAATGTGTGCTTACAAATATCTTATGCTATGCGCTATTGTTTCTGTGTTTTGTGTTGATAGAGCTGGGTTGTTAGCTATTTTTTTAATTCTTTATATTTTCTGTTATTATTATCTGTTATACTCTACTAAAAATAAAATGCAAATAATACTTTTATTATTAAAAATTGTAATTATTTTTCATTTCTTTTTTTAGGTGTTGGCAGGCTTACTTGACTTTCTTTTTATAATACTTGCTGTGTGTAACAGATTTTAAAGAACTTAACGATGTTAATGTAATTTTTTATATTTTTTATTGCTTATAGTTAACGAAAAAAAAAGATTAACGATGTTAATCTTTTTTTTTCGTTAACTATAAGCAATCATTTAATTACTAAAAACCCGTATTACGGGTTGCTTACTGCTAGTATTATATAACTAGGTTTCTAACTTCGATCCGAAAAGTGAAGCCGCTTTTTGCCCTTTTTACAAAAGGCGGATTAAATTTGTAAACAAATATATTTTTCTTTTCTTTTCTTAAATGAAGTAAATAAACTTTAAATTTAAATACTATTTACGTAAAAGTGTTAAGCGGAAATTATAATAATTGTAAAGTAATAATTTATGGTTCTATAATAATTTTCGATTAAAAAAGATTAAAGTTTTGAATAGAAAAGTAAAAGGACAGACGCTTTTAAAGCATATTTAAGAATTAAAATACTTTTTAATAAATATAGGCTCATAAAATAACTTTTTAAGTTTTTTATAATAATAAAACTTTGTTTTTGAATTATCTTTTATTTATTAGAAACTTTTGACTTGCATATTTAACTTTTATTCCACACTTTGGCTTCAGCTTTTTCCCTTTTTACAAATTGCAGACTATAGTTATAATCAAAAAAGCGGCTTCATTTTTTTTCCAATAAAATACCGCAAGTTAGACATCTAGTTATATAATATATATCATTGATTTTGAGATCAGTGCATAAAACATTTAAGACATAATTTCTATTGACATATTTTGACATAATTCTTTGTCTGACATATTTGCTGTTTGATATTACGAAAAAATCTTAAAAATTTATTGCGCATTTCAGCTTAATTTAAAGACTAAAGTGAAATAGTTTAACGAATTTGTTTCGTTTTTTTTTTGTTTTTTTTTTTCTAATTATTCATTTTGCCGTTTAAAAATTTTTACATTGCAAATACATTTATATAAACTATTGGCTGGAGCAAGAAGAAGGCGTACTCATCCTTATCGCCGAGTCCCATTTAAAAAAAATTTAGTACTTTTTTGCAATCAATTATGCTTCATAAAATTTTAATTTTAAACCCCACAAGTAAACCTCAGTTCCCCGTAAGCAAGCCCACTTAGAGACGATTGTTGGCAACTTCATTTCGGACCTTAATCGTCTGATGTTTGGTTATTTCGCGATTGGTATAATTTGAGAGATTTTTAGTTTATCAGGTACAATACCTGTTGAAACTGATGAAACAAATGCTTCGTAAATTGCATTACGTATCTCCTCAAAAACATCTGACACTACTTTGTAAGAGATATTATCGATTCCCTGGAACTTAATTTTAAGTGATTACATAGCTATTTCAAGTTCGTCTTAATTTATTTCATTGAAATTTAAAAAGCAGTGTGAGTCTGTTAAGTAACTTTTAAATTTGTTACTTTGGGCGGGACCAAAATGGACAAACACAATTAACAACTTGTAAGCACAACTTTACGGGACCCGTTTGGTTTTGACATGAGCTTCCCATATTTAAATTTAGAAGTGGGCATGTCCACGTAGGGCCTATTACGGGCTGACTCATATAGGCCATAAGTGTGTTTGATAGTTGGTTTATTTATGGGACCAAGGTGGGAAAACACAACAAAGAATATGTTAAAAAACAAGATAATACAACTTTACTGGACCCGTCTAGTTTTAACGTGGGCTTTTCTATGTTTAAACAGTTTAAAAATAATTGACATAGAGGCAGGTACGAAAAAAGTCAAGTTGAAAAATTAAAAATGGCTAATTGCCTCGTCAATTTAGAGTTTATGAATCATAAAATGATGTTATTGATGATGTTAGGTTATTTTTATTTTGTTGTATTCTATTTAAAACATAACAATTTCTCTAAGGTAAAATGCCTCAATGCAGTTTAAGTATTAATAACGATCATTTAAGAAATTGCTTTATTAAGATTACCTTTTATAAATAAAGTTATAAAAGCCAATTTATCATAATGATAAATTTACTTTGTGATTGTTTCCTGTTAATAACTTTCGTGAATGGCATTATTTATAAGTTTGTTATGAATTAATATATTAATGCAATACAATTTTGTGCTTTTAAGAAACATAAGTACTTTTTTTTAGAAAAAAATTATTTTTATAACATGGAAAGATGTTCCAGAACACAGCGTCATAAAGTACAAAATATTGTTAGCGCAATGCTAACTATTTGAGTCAAGATAATTTAATTAATGAAGAGGTAATATTAATTAATGGGATTGAAATTATATCTACACATGATTCACATGTATCCTGTTATTGGGGTGATGAAATAAAGGAAATCGAATTGCCACAAAATGCATGTACAGAAATTCCGTCATATGGAACTTGTTCAACTTTAAATAATGATTTTGTTTACAATGAATTATCACAATTTAGCAATGATTCTGATAATGAGACAATTTCAAGTTCATTGAGCAGTAATGACTACAATATACAAAAAGAACTTCGACAATGGATAACAGAATTCAATGTTTCACATACGGCTGTTAATGCTTTGTTAAAAATATTTCAAAATGTGGGCGCTCATGTTCCGAAAGATGCTAGAACTTTATTAAAAACACCATCTAGTGTTGTACAAAAAGTAGTTGAAGGCGGTGTGTATCAACATGTTGGAGTTGAAATGTCATTAGAAGGCTCCTATAAACGAAGAAGTTGCCTGCTGATTGTCTAAATCTAAGAATAAATATCAATATTGATGATCTACCAGTTTTTCGTAGCTCAAATGTGCAGCTATGGCCTATTTTAGGTTCTATACTTGAAGTATCTTTGAATGATGTTTTCATTATTGGACTCTATATAGGTATAACAAAGCCGTTTTCACTGTTTGATTATTTAAACGATTTTGTTACAGAAATGAAACAACTGGGTGTTGAAGGTAAACATTTTATAGATTAACACTATACAGTAACTATAAATGCTGTTATTTGTGATGCACCCGCAAGAGCCTTTATAAAATGCATTAAAGGGCATTGCGGTTATAATACCTGTGAGCGATGCACACAAGAAGGTGGGTATTGTTCAAGTAAAATGACTTTCCTAAAATTAGTTGCAGCTTTAAGAACTGATGAAGATTCTACTGCGCAAAAGGATGAAGGACATCATACTCCAAATATGGTATATCCGCTTACTAAAAAAAATATTGTCATGGTTTCTCATTTCCATTTAGATTATATGCACCTAGTTTGTCTTGGTGTGGTTCTCAGAATTATATGTTTATGGATTATAGGTGAATTCCAATGTAGGCAATCATCTAACACTATCAGCATAACATCAGCAAATTTGCGTTTATTAAGAAAAGCAATGCCTATGGAGTTTTGCAGACGACCGAGACCTTTATTTGAATTTCAAAAGTGGAAAGCTACCGAGCTTCGACAGTTTTTGTTATATTTTGGAGCAGTTGTACTTCACAATGTTTTTCTACAACTCGTGTGTCAAAACTTTTTGACACTTTAGTTTATTTTATTTTCATATGTTTTATGCCTGTAATATATTTAACATAAAGTTTTTTGTTTTTTCTTAGTCGATTTTATCAGTCCCTTGGTCGAGCAGGAGTTTAAAAGAGACTTGGATATTATAATTACTTTTTTTAACAGGAAATGCTGTCATACTGTTTACAGAACTGCCCTAAAAATAGTTCATATGAATTATTGACTTCATGGGATTGTAAAATAAGATTCAATCGAAATTTTCTGAGAAAAGAGTTTGAAAATACAATAAGGAGTTTTCATTGATCTGTCGCGTTAAAATTGTAAAGTTCGAGGGGGAATTATTTTGGGAAATGTTATCAGTAATTAAGAAGAATGGAAAGTGATTTGTTAAATCAGTTTTGATTATGCCCGTTCCTTAACGACAGTTTTGAAAATTGTTAGTAACTATATTATCAAGTAATGACAATGTAGTTTTAGTTATTTTCGTTGACTTATTTATTGTTGGTGTTAGGTTATATTGGGTTAGAGTATCTAAAAAGTATTGAACATTTTTATTTGAAGCATAAATAAGCAAACTTAAGTTAAAACCACCAGCTAAGTAAACACGTTTCCGTGTTAAACTAGTTTTGGTTAAAAAACTGCTTAAAGAAGTTTTAAATTTTCTAAAAATACCATATGGTTGTCTGTAAATAGAATTAGTTACAATACTTTTGGTGGTTTTATTTATAATTTCAATGCACAACGACTCACTATCAGTTTCATTAACATTAAGATCATTACGTAAAATAAAGTTAATTGATTTGTGGACAAAAACACTAACACCACCACCAGCATAGTTAAAACGCGGTTGGTGAACTGATACGTATTTACTTAATTAAAATTTTGAATTTTTTCCGTTGGTTTTAAGCCAAGTTTCCGTGATACAAAATATTTGAAATTCGTAGTTTAGTTGATGCAATAAGAGTATTAGATTGTTAATACTTCAAATGTTTACATTTATTATAAAAAAGTTATTTTTGTTTTGACAGAGATTATGAGTGGATTCAGAAATTAAATAAAACTCGCTTTCTAAATTTTTTCCATTAAAATAGTTAACATTACTAGCATTCTCATCATTAAAATTAAGTGAAAATTTGACCTACTCTTTTATAAGTAAATTTTAAAATAATTAATTAAACGAAGTATTATATAGAAAGTAAAATAAAATTGTAGTATATATAAATATGTTACGAAAATAATATTTTACTTTTGTTTGCAGCCCAATCCCGAATGATCAACTTATCGTAAGAGATGAAAGCATATTTTCCAGCCGCTCGTTCAACTTTCATCTGATCCCATAAAGCTTTCCAAATAGTGACAGTTTCGGCACAAAAATCTTCCTTAATATAAATATTTTTACCTTTTAATTGAAATATTTTTCTAAAATTTCAACTTTATTTCTATAATCTAACAGTTTTAATACAATTGTTCTTGGTTTGTTTAAATCTCGATGACCAGTTCTATGAGCTCCTTCAATCCAGTATTTATCTATAAAATGTTTACCTTCAACACCCAGTTGTTTCATTTCTGTAACAAAATCGTTTAAATAATCAAACAGTGAAAACGGCTTTGTTATACCTATATAGAGTCCAATAATGAAAACATCATTCAAAGATACTTCAAGTATAGAACCTAAAATAGGCCATAGCTGCACATTTGAGCTACGAAAAACTGGTAGATCATCAATATTGATATTTATTCTTAGATTTAGACAATCAGCAGGCAACTTCTTCGTTTATAGGAGCCTTCTAATGACATTTCAACTCCAACATGTTGATACACACCGCCTTCAACTACTTTTTGTACAACACTAGATGGTGTTTTTAATAAAGTTCTAGCATCTTTCGGAACATGAGCGCCCACATTTTGAAATATTTTTAACAAAGCATTAACAGCCGTATGTGAAACATTGAATTCTGTTATCCATTGTCGAAGTTCTTTTTGTATATTGTAGTCATTACTGCTCAATGAACTTGAAATTGTCTCATTATCAGAATCATTGCTAAATTGTGATAATTCATTGTAAACAAAATCATTATTTAAAGTTGAACAAGTTCCATATGACGGAATTTCTGTACATGCATTTTGTGGCAATTCGATTTCCTTTATTTCATCACCCCAATAACAGGATACATGTGAATCATGTGTAGATATAATTTCAATCCCATTAATTAATATTACCTCTTCATTAATTAAATTATCTTGACTCAAATAGTTAGCATTGCGCTAACAATATTTTGTACTTTATGACGCTGTGTTCTGGAACATCTTTCCATGTTATAAAAATAATTTTTTTCTAAAAAAAAGTACTTATGTTTCTTAAAAGCACAAAATTGTATTGCATTAATATATTAATTCATAACAAACTTATAAATAATGCCATTCACGAAAGTTATTAACAGGAAACAATCACAAAGTAAATTTATCATTATGATAAATTGGCTTTTATAACTTTATTTATAAAAGGTAATCTTAATAAAGCAATTTCTTAAATGATCGTTATTAATACTTAAACTGCATTGAGGCATTTTACCTTAGAGAAATTGTTATGTTTTAAATAGAATACAACAAAATAAAAATAACCTAACATCATCAATAACATCATTTTATGATTCATAAACTCTAAATTGACGAGGCAATTAGCCATTTTTAATTTTTCAACTTGACTTTTTTCGTACCTGCCTCTATGTCAATTATTTTTAAACTGTTTAAACATAGAAAAGCCCACGTTAAAACTAGACGGGTCCAGTAAAGTTGTATTATCTTGTTTTTTAACATATTCTTTGTTGTGTTTTCCCACCTTGGTCCCATAAATAAACCAACTATCAAACACACTTATGGCCTATATGAGTCAGCCCGTAATAGGCCCTACGTGGACATGCCCACTTCTAAATTTAAATATGGGAAGCTCATGTCAAAACCAAACGGGTCCCGTAAAGTTGTGCTTACAAGTTGTTAATTGTGTTTGTCCATTTTGGTCCCGCCCAAAGTAACAAATTTAAAAGTTACTTAACAGACTCACACTGCTTTTTAAATTTCAATGAAATAAATTAAGACGAACTTGAAATAGCTATGTAATCACTTAAAATTAAGTTCCAGGGAATCGATAATATCTCTTACAAAGTAGTGTCAGATGTTTTTGAGGAGATACGTAATGCAATTTACGAAGCATTTGTTTCATCAGTTTCAACAGGTATTGTACCTGATAAACTAAAAATCTCTCAAATTATACCAATCTATATATCAGGAGAAATCAATTCTTTAAACAATTATAGACCAACCTCTAACCTTTCGGTATTCTCAAAATTTCTAGAACGAATAATCTATAATAAATTAATTTAATATTTAAAAACTAACAAAACTATCAATAAAGGTCAATATGGTTGTTAAAAGCTACACTCAACTGAGCATGCAGTCCTTGACCTCTCAAATAGAATAAGTATATCTTTTAAAAAAAATTGACATTAAGAATCTTTATTGATTTGTCGAAGGTATTTGACACCGTCAACCATCAGATTTTACTTACAATAATGAAAAACTCCGATATAAAAACTCAAGCTCTAAATTGATTTAAAAACTACCTTAATAACAGACAACAGTGTATTATTATCGATAGAAAAAGCAATTCAAATTTACTAAAAACAAAATGTGGTGTACCCCAATGTTCCCTTCTTACTCCTTTTTTGTTTCTTATTTATATAAACGATATTCCAAATGCCTCTAATATCTTTAAAACTATAATATTTACCGACGATACAAACTTATTTTACCCGTCAAAGACAATCGAAGACCTCTATGAAAAAACAAATGCTAAACTAAAAAAAATTAATATATGGTTTAAATCAAATAAATTGTCACTCAATATAGAAAAAACTAAGTATTTAATATTTCAATCTAATCTACAAATAATAAAAAAATACCCCTGAACCTACCAACAAATAATATAGAACCATCAAAAGAGCTCTGAATACAAAATTATTAGGATTTCTATTTGATAAACACATCTCCAGGAAACCCCACATAAACTTCATAAACACAAAAATATCAAAGAACATAAGTTTACTTTACATGGCAAGACCATTTTTTGTCACAAAAAAGCCTAAAACTTATCTACTTTTCATTTATATATAGCTTTCTCATCTATTCTAATATAGGATGGGGCAGTACCCGCAAATCTAAATTAGAGCCACTTTACTTACGTCAAAAACACGCTTCTAGACTAGTATACAACAAAAACAAATTTATTCATGCTCAAACCTTACTGGAAAAAATGAACGCACTAAATATATTTCAAATAATTATTTTTAAAACATACTTTTCATGTTGAAATATAAACTAAGTCTGGTTCCAGAACACTTTACAGCACACTTTTTTAAAAACAATTTAAATAAATACAATACAAGAGCAACAGGCAACTTTAAGATACCTTTTGAAACAACAAGAGTCTCAAAAATCTCAACTACATATCGTGGTCCCTATTTATTTAACAAACTAGTTTCCAGAAACGAATCACTATTAAACCTAAACAACGAACACTCTCTGAAAAAATAACTATAAACTACAACAATCACATTAAACAACAGTAAAGAATTTTTTTAAATTTGAATAAAGAAATAAATAAATGTAACTTAACTTTTAATAAAAATTGATAAAAAAAAATAATGTTACTAACATGGTATATATGTAACGCATACATATATAACACGTATGCAACTGATTTTTTATGATATATTTCTCGGAATATTTTTACATACACATTATTATATTGTTACAGTTGGTATTTATTTTATTCATATCTCGGAGTTGTATGCAACTATATTTTTATTTACTTTGTATATTTCGAACTTTATATTAATGATTTATACTTGTATATCTTTACCGCCAATCGGTGATTGGTTACTTGCACATTGTAAAATAAGCATTGTATTGGTTACATTGTTGTTGTAAAATAATCATATATCAAAAAAAAAAAAAAAAAAGTCCTATTAGTTTCATTAAACGATCAAGTCTCATTAGTTCCAATTTCTAGTGATAAAAAAATCTTCAAAATAAGCTTAGACATCTGGGATTCACATGGGATACTAAAGATTTAATTTTCGCTTCACTCAGTTATAAAAATGTTGGTGAAAAAATCTCAAACTTTAGAGCTGTTGTTCGAACTCTTATCAATCTGAAATCCGGTTTGGTCACCCGGGTTCTATTACCTATATATATAAATTATTGGCAGTCCCTACCTTAACTTATGGTATGAAGCTATTTGAAAATAATTAATGAAAAAGCTTGATGTATTTGGAAGGAGTGCTCTAAAATCGCTTTTAATTGTTTCGAAACACAGTAAGAACTAAATAAAGTTGCTATTTAAAATCCTAGAAAATTTCAAAAGTTATTCAACAAAATAAATTAAATTTGTTACTTCGTCTTCTTAATAACAAAAAATTGCAGACATTATCTTTTCACAGCTAAAACACCCTTTATTTTAACAGTCGTTTGCTGGCGATATCCAGGACCTATGCCATTTTCAGATGATAAATTATCAAAATTTACTTAAAAATAAAAAGAAGGTAAAAAAAGCACTATCAAAAAGTGAAATCCCCTCAGAAGTTGAACAAACTTTGAAGTATGCAATAGAGTGTTGGAATGCAAAAGAACAAAGAGGAATTTTAAAACAAGTTCTGGAGGAAAAAAATCTTAAGTCAAAATTACGAGAAATATTTTTCTTTTAATCTTGTAAATTACTATAGGTGTTAAATAAATGAAATAATAATAATAATAATAATAATTAGTTCCATAAGTATTTGATGTGTTTGGCGATAGGTTTGATACTGTATTCACACGTACCCCACCTAAACATTTTAACTTATCTAATTACACTAATTACACTAACACTTGGGTGAGAAAAATTGACGGCTATTACAATATTTCTTTGAAAACATGTAATCTTAAATTTCTAAGTGTAGAAAGAAATATAACACATGTGTGCAAGCTGCAATACATGACAAATAATGAGGAATATTCAATATTCAGTAATAGTTTTAATTACTACAATTTTTAAATATGGTAAACTTATTTCATTTGAAGAATACTGATAAATAAACTTAAAATAAATTTTTTAAATTCGAATTTTAAATAGTTAGTATAAAATATTTTCTTATTTGTTTTCTTTTTGTTTAAGAGCAACTTTTTGTAAAACTCAGACAGAGCTCAATAACGACACTTTCAAAATTGCTAATTTTTTTTGTATATGTTAATGTTACTAATATTTAAGAAAATAATTCATTCGTAAATTTCTTATCATGCTGTTTAGCGTTTCTAATATCCAAGTGGAAATGTATTGTAATTTACTTCATCACCTTTTTTTTTTAATTTTTCGATTGTTATTTTTAAATATTAATATTAACTAACATCGGTGACGTAAACAGGGCTTGGCAATAAGACATTACGTGACTTCTTATTGCTCCGGCTATATATTTTATATTTACAATCTCATTGTAAATGTTATACGGCAAAGAAAAAAAAAAAAGAAAATTAAAAAAAAAAAGAAGAATATTAAAAAAAAAAAGAAGAATATTAAAAAAAAAAGAATTGCCCCATATTTACTGGTTTATAATGTACTCATGACTCTAAGTGAAAGATTAATTTAATTGTAAAAGTTTATAAAACGTTTTTAGGTAAATAAGTTTTAAAAAAACGGAGCTATTTTAATCAAACGTTAATTATATTTTAATATAAATGTTAACATGAATTTCCAATAACCAGTAATTATTTTAATTATTCCAACTTTTAAATACAGTAATTTATTTTTTATTTGAAGAATATTGATTAATAAACATTAAAAAAATTTAACTATTGTTAATGCAATTAATACTAAAGAATTCAAAAAAAAAAAATTTAATGGTGCTCTAGATATTAGACAGAAAAATTTAACAAATTTTTAAGGAACACTCACCAAACAGTGTCGAAATCATTTTTTAACTTGAAAGTACAACAAACTACAAATTTCAATGGGTATTTCACCTGATCAGGTTATCGTTTCAAACCTTAAATTGATAAAATACGTAAAGTCAACATTTTGTTTAGAAAAGATCGAAAGAGAATAATAAGGTTTTTATTAGAAAAGAAACTTTGAATTTAAATTTTTAATTCTTTTAAAACAAGATCAAAAACTGAAATAACTAAAAAAGTTATCACTACTTATTTTTGTCTTGATCATCTGACTTTTATTTCGTATTAAAATAAAAAAATTTATGGTGCGTTTTTTAATATCTAATCATACAGTTTTAGCGTTTCTAATTTCTGAATGGAAATGTATTGTAATTTAATTCTTTAATTTTTCTTGCTTTATGTACTGATGCGAAATTAACTTAAGCCAGTATCCTAACATTTTATGATAGGATACGGGCTTAAGTTAATTTCGCATTAGTATCCTTAGAAACGACAATGTTTTTCATCAACCTTATTTGTATACAAGTTTTGGAAGATTTCTTAAACCATATAGCGGAGCCTAAAAAGTAATTGTTTATAATCAAAATTAAATGTGTGTTGTTCTGTTGCTTTCAAAGCCAGTACAAAATTAAAAATGGACATTGTTATGTTTAAATCTGTCTGTTGTGAATTTTTTGTGCTTAATAACACCTTGTAGTCCTAGTATTTTATTTTTGTATTTAATGTCTCGTTTTATACTACCCAATTCCATACTGCTAAGTTTTCATTTTAGTTCGTCAACCTCTGCTTCTAAATTTTTCTTCAGAGGTGTGATCTACGTCTTTAGCTTCCGATTTTGTGTGTGAGGGAATGGGAAAAGAAAAGGGAATTTTTTTAAAACCACTGCTGTTATTAGTTATCTTTTTTTTTACTTGCTTAAAGTTGTAATGTTTTTGGAACAATGGTTGGAGTTCTGTTTATAAATTTTTTTTTCCACCATAAAATAAGCTAAACATAATCTGTGGGTAGCATTAGATTTAAAATTATTTTTGCTAATTTGATGAAGACATTTTTTTGTCTTTCTTTTTGTTTGAAGAACTATTGTTACAAAGTGGTACAAAACAAATATTCGTCCCGTCTTTTTTATTTATTTTTTTGACTGGATAGTTTATCCTGGCTAAATACAAAGCTTTCCAAAGATAAGATGCTATATACTTACAGAGAAAAATCATTTTTATCTGCAATATATAAAGCTTTTTAATGAAATCCAGACATAGATATAATTGCTTCGGCATACATTTACCACAATGCATTGCGAATTATAGCTTTAGTGGGAGCGGCGAGATGGTATCTGTTATATAGATAAACGGTATTTTCTACTTGAAATACTTGGAGTTTTAAATATCAACTTTTAAACGTTACTATTTTTTTAAGGGTATAATTGTTAACAGTACATTATTGTATTCTTTAATTAACTGTTTATATTTTTATATTGTTATTATATTGTTAAACGCTTCTCGATCTTACGATCCTATTCGAGTTTCCGTGTTACAAAATTTTATGTACAAAGACATTTTACCAGAATAAATAGTAATAAAATTAAAAATTTTTAGTTAGATTAGATCGCATATTTTATAATAACAGTTTAATAATTGCTTTTCACTATTCTGTTATATGTCATTATATAAAATTAAGGTTTTACATTTGTGGTTGACTATGACTACAGACAAATTGATCGCATTCGAATGGAAAAAATCCTGTATATTTAAAACCAATTATGTTATTCTATTAAAATTTGCCACAAAAGGATCAACTATAAATAAACTTGATGCCTCTTGGTACATTTTTCTTGTATATTTTCTGCCCCTCTTCGACAAAGTGCCATTGTCGGCAAAAATAGTTTTTTCTTCGCTTTTATACGTTAAAAAACAGCCAAATTGAGTGAATGAAAATATGTGTTACTTTTGGGGATATAGCAATAAGATTTGTTAAATTTTCAGAGCGAAACTCGCTAAGTTCAATAGAAAAATGTGAAGGATGACCATCAAACATATAAGTTAACTAGTAATGAGATTTATTTATTTATTAAAAAAGAATAATAAAGCGTTTGGAATAATTAAAAAAAAAAAAAAACATTCTACCGTAGTCCAACCAATTTCGTTTTATTCCAATACCTCATCGTGATAAAACAGTATATAATGTTTTATTTGGAAGACGAATAAAGCTTAAAGTTTGTTAATGGCGGAAAAAAAGAAGGCAGTTGGAAACTTGTATTTTTATATTATTGGAACTCAAATATTTGTGTACAGAGTCTAACAGCTGTACCACTGAAATGGCAGATGTTTGTAACCATTTAACTTACATGTTTTTGTTCTTCTGTACAGATGTGTTCACACAGGTTCCTACAGGCAGTGTTGTATCTTCATAAATGTTATACCAGATATTTTATCAGGAAACGTCTGATAAAGATTTCCAAGAGTCCCGCTCGCTTTGCACACAACCATATCGTTTTAAACAGCATTATTAGCATCACCAAGTTGACTATCTGTATGCAAAAGTATTCGTTTTAAGCTCAAAATATAAAAATTATTTTCTGGCTATTGAAGTGCCCCATAATTTTTTTTATAAATATGGTAGATAAAAGGTCTATAGCTGTTTTTGAAAACAAGCTTCGACTGAAAATCTAAAGCTTTAGCCGTTATAAGGTCGCAAAACATGCGCCTATCACCTAGAACTCCATTTTTGAGTTTTAAAATGTACTTTTGAAATGTGGTATTTAGACAGACTGAAATGATTACAATAAACAATATCAACAAATAAGCAATAAATAAGTGAAATACTCATGAGAAAATTTGTACTCTGTTCTATTTTCGATAAAATAAATAACTAAATTTTTAATGTTTTTAAAAGTTTGGGTTTTTTAGATTCCAATACCTAAAGAACCTAAGTAGAAAATGAATACTTAAAAACAATACTGGTATCCTAGTATAAAAAGGAACAACATAATAAAATGTTGAAAATTTTAGAGGTGATCACTATTAAAAATTTGTATTTTTGTCTGATACAGCGACTTAAGACCATTAAATGCTCCAAAAATTAAAGCTTGAATAGTGGTACAATTATGTGACTTTAACAACAATTTTTTGTTTCAAAGCTTTTTTTTTTAGATGGTTTTGTTTCTATTAGCATTGAAGAAAATAAAATACGTCAAAAAGAAAAAACTGCTTTAATAGACAAGGCATTTTTTTCTTTGACAGCAACATATAGCTATTTTTAATACAGCTATTTGCCGGTGATTTTGTAGAAAAAAAATATTTTGGGTGATATTCTATTGATCCACTAAATCTAAAATTGTTTTACTTTTTTTTTTTTTTGGGTTTGTAAGTTAAATAATTATTTAAAGGGCACTTGTTAAATTAGAAAAATTGCTCCATAGGTTTTTAAATATTTATTTACAATTGTCAAACGTTTTTAATGTATTTTCGAGTAAATTCGAGTAAAATTTTTAAAAAAACAAGTAAATGATAATAAAAAAAAAAGAAAAAAATCAAAAGTTTGCATGAATAAACAATTTTAAAACATATTCCAACCGATTCATTAAAATAAATTACAGTAATTGGATTTTGATGTAAAAAGTCACTCAAATAAAGTTACTCGAAAATTCAATTAGTTTTACTTCTTAAAATATGCTTAAAAAAGTCTAACAAAAAATAAAAGAACGTTATTGTTTAAGTGTTCATGACTTTGTTTCTTTTCCTGGTTTGTACTAATGTGACTGACACATTTCCACTAATTCACACAAAAAGGCTTTATAAATACAAAAAAAAAAAAAAAGTTTTACAATCTGTAATCATAAACAATTTCATAAAAAAAAAATTTAGACTGTATCTAAGTAAGGACATAAACAAAAAGCGCATTGTTTGAAAAAATTAAGTAAAAATAAAACCATTTAAATACATTTTTTAAAAGAGCTTTCAATGCATTTTTTAAGCACTTTAAAGTTATTTTTTCATTAGCAAAAGATAGCGGCAAACCTAAAATTAAAGAATCCCTGGAAATAATTTGGAACTTTTAATAAACTTCAGCTTTATGGACTATAAAACAAAGTAGTGCTAATATCTCGTGCAAACAAGTTATTTTTTAAACAAAGGAATTGAGTTAGATTAGGGGTTCTAAAAGGTTAAAGGTCAGTCCTACCCTAAAAAATTACGTGAAAAAGATGAACCAGAGACTTTTTTATACATTACGACCAAAAACTGTTTCATAACGCCATTTTTCAATTTCGTCAAATGTCCAGTTTTAAAGCAATTCTGCCTGTGAGACGGAAACTTAATATGTTAACTTTTTATAATTGTTAAGTTTTATACTTATATGTTTTTCTTCTTTTTTTTATTACATTTTAAAAACTTTTTTTACATTATTAATAATTATAAAATATTCAATAATTAAATAATTATTGTTAAGTTTGCTTCTAAATAATTGCATTTTTGCTGGCAATTTTATGTTTTTTGACTCTAAACATCTGGTTTATTAATATTTTATACTTTATAGGCACCATATTTTTTCTTATAAATTTTTTATAATTAATTTATAATAGTTTATTAATTAAAAAATTTTGTTATTTGATTTGGTTAATGTTTTCAAATGAAGAAAATGTATATATTGTAATCATTTTATAAGGCCCTAACTTTTAATTTTCAAATGTGTGTAACGGGTGATGCGGAAGTTATTGGACAAAATAAAAACGTCAATAACTTATTTATAAATAAAAAAACAAACTACTATTATATTATTTTTAAATAAAACATTTATCTCTCAATAAAAATATATTATTTTTCATATGAAAAAACAACGCCATCTGCAATTGATCTCAATTTTGCTCTGACGCCTTTCATATGCGACTATAAAAAGTTTAAATCAATTTCTTGTAATTTTAGTTTAATGCGATCAATCAAAACTTGCTCTGTTGATGCCAATCTCCCTCGTAAACCTTTTGTGCCAAATGTCCCCAAAAATTGGTCGTGCTTGAGGCACATTTGGGGGATTGGATTCTTTATCAACGTAATAGACATATTGGTCCATCCAATTTAGAGAATCTTTAGAATAATGAAAACTTGCTAAATCTGGCCAAAATAAATAGTTAAAGTCTCCCTTGGAAGTGCAAAACAATGGCTCGGACATACCACGGTCAGATATGGCTACCCACATTAATAATTTTTTTGGAAATTTCTCTTTTCCTATAAAACGAACACTTTCTGGGCATGTCTTTTTGTTATTTGTGTAGTATCCGGAACTTCCAGGCATGTTGTCCCCTGCAAAACAAAAGTATTTTTCGTCATCGATGACTAGAAGCGATATTGTGTTATAGAGTTGGTTAACTAGTTTCCTGCTTCTTTTCTTTGCCTTTATTTGTTGCTCTATAGTGTATTTTGGAGTCTTTTCACGTTTTCTATATTTAATATTCATTTTTTTTAACTGACGACCAATTGTCGATTGATTTACATCGAATTTAATACCTATTTTTCTCTGACTGACCCCTTTTCGATTGTTGACAAGTCTCGTTAATTCGGATTGTTGACAAGTCTCGTTAATTCGGCTAAATCTTCGTTAATTTTTAGGTTATCATATATTGTACTTCGAGAAAATCTTTCCTTTTCAAAATGATTTACGATTATTTTTTTTTTTATACTAGGTTTATTTAAAAAAAACATTTTTAGTCGCTTTCGAAAAGATTCTCGTTCAGCTGCATTTAACCTCATTTTAAATAATTGTGTTTCAAATAATAAAGTTTATATTTTATAGAACGTTTATGCCTACGCATAAAACCACAAAAACTAATTATTATGCTCAAATAATGAAATTAGGATTTGTCCGATAACTTCCGCATCACCCGTTAACTCATAAATGCTCACTTATATTTTTGTAAACTATAGAATTTTAGGCGTGCATTTTTCAATGTATATTATGCAACTATAAGTCACACATATTCGAAGCTATTAACTTTAAAGTTGAGGCTTTAGTTAATAAGATTAAGAAAATAAAGCGGATAAATTTCGGAAACATCCTTAACTCTGACAGTGAATTGACTTATAGCAAGTGCAAATGGTGTGTCAGGTAAACTTGGAAAATATCTTTAAATTTCTTCTTTATGAATTTAAAGGCGTTCTTTGACAGAAAATATTGTTTATTTCAATGTTTCATATTAAATGTCATTTTCATTAAAGAAAACAAAGTTAGATAGCATGTAAAATTTACTTTTATCCAAATTTTTGCCAAAATTGAAGTTTCAATTAAATGCTTGCGTCTTTTCTTACAAATATAGACATGTTGCATTTAGGTATTGAAGCAATAAATTCAATTCCTTTAAGGTTGCAAAGAAATCAACCAAATAAGCAATTTTGTGGTTTTGGTTTTTTTTAACCAAAAAGTGTTTCAAAGTTTAGATTAATAGATAAAAAAGCGTTTTTAATTTATTACTAAGATCAAATCCACGTTTTAAAACTTTGCCTCTAGACAATAGGGTGCAGTGAATTTTTTTTTTTAAATTCATTTTGCCTGGGTGTGCAAAAGTTGTCTATTCATATCAGAAATACTCTGTGAAAATTGCAATGCTCTATGAAATTATTTTGAGGTGCTCCAAGGTCTTTGAAATTCCCCAAATCCCAAAAATGTGACCTACCGACAACAGAGTAATGAGCACGGACTACCGAGATATACTAAGACTTTTTTTTTAATTTGTGTGTGTCTGGGTGATATAATAGTATTATTATTTAGTGCTATATAATTAGCTGCTATAATGCTGCCATCTGGCGAGTAAATGTGCATGTATTTTTATGTAAAATACAAATGGCGTCAAACAAACAACACCGAATTTAGCAGATAATTATTAAAATTATCATTTATTTTTGCTGTGTTGTCTTTGTATGCTTAGATCATGGCAGAAAAGATTGAAACTGTAAGAATGAAGAAACCACTCACTCGCAATGATAATATATGACCCGTATTTGGCATCATTTCACGGCTGAGCATAAATGTTTTGCCAACGTATGCAGATATCATGAAACATTTTATATCAGTAAGAAAAGAATTGTCTGATGGCCATGTCAAAGAAGCTACAATTAAGAAACAACACGGAAGATATCTGTTGATCTTGAGACAATATGGCACAGAGCATCAATTCCAGTAATATCCCGTCAGCAATTAATAGCTAAAATAAGAGATTCCCATGACAAGTATCGCTCACTTCTGAAACCGTTTAAACAGAGGTCCAAGGATTAGGAGTCACAGTACCTGAACAAAGTTTGAAAAATTGACCAAAATAAAATTTTTGATATTGCTTCACGTAAATGTAAAGACTTTTCGACATGTGCTTGTGAAAAGAATTGTAAAGTTCCACCAAATGAAATAATATTCCCTGCAGATCAGAGAACAGAAAGAAAAATGGTTATTGGCAACGTTGATATTAAAACAACAAAGCAGCAGGAAAAGAAACTGAAAAGAAAACTTGCAGATGAATTGAGACTTTATAAATGTGAATCAATTACAAATGCTGAAACTTTGAAATCAAATCCAGATTGTAGCTTGGAGGATGATTGCAATGATGTGACCTAAGGTGATTTAGATGAAGCTATCACCAAAAGAGATAGTAATGAAGATGTTGACTTCATGACAGACTCGCCTAAGTCACCATCATCAACTAATAATACAAGTTCACAAGAAATTTTGAACTCTCAAATGCGAACTCCACTACCAACATTAGCTCGTGAATGTGATCGATGGGGAGTATCGGATCGCTCAGCTGCAGCATTAGCATCGGCTGTTTAGGTTGATTATGGCATTATTAATGCACATGACTCATCTGATGTTATTGAACCAAGTAAAGTTCGTAGAGAAAGACAGAAAAAGAGAAAAATATAACAAGCTGGTGCTGCCAAAACATTGGAAGGGTTATAGTTCAATGGTCGAAAGGACAAAACTCGAAGCCAGATCATTAAAGGAAACAGATATCATCTAGTTTTGGAGACCGAGGAGCACATTGTGTTAATAAAGGAGCCTAGTTCTGAATACCTGGGACATGTTTAAATATCACAGGGATCTTCACAAAGTATAAAGATTAGCATTATATCATTTTTGAATACAAATGCTATTGATAACAGTTCATTGGTGGCAATCGGATGTGATGGCACGAATGTCAACATAGGTAATATTGGTGGTGTTGTTCAACTTCTCGAGCTTCGTTTCAACAAATCTCTACACTGGTTTGTATGTTTATTACATATGAATGATTTACCATTGAGAGATCTCCTGATTAACCTGGATGGATCTACACATGGGCTAAATTCATTTAGTGGTCCAATCGGAAAATTGTCAATTAGCACTAAGTCGTGTATTGGCTGCAAGATCGATATCCGACAAGACCTATGCTAAACCTACAGTTAGATTGTTCAAGATACCACCGCTAAACTTTGAAGCAACATATTATACAGACATAACCAAATGGTCATCAAATAAAGGTGCTGAATCTCAAATGTTCAAATCAATTGAATCGACTCAGCTTAAAAATAGCATTCTGAACTCATAAATGCTACAATTTAAAAGCTTTCCTTGCCACACTTAGTCTGGAGAAAGAGGCGTGGAGCTAATCACTGAAGCCAGTATGGCAGTCTGTGAACCTCAGCGTGATGGTTTTATTCGTGCAAGAATAGAGTCACGATCAGCTATGAAAGTCTTTAACACAAAATCTGATTTCAGCCTTTCAAAATGACGTTCTTGAAATGATTATTTGACAGAAAATAAACTTGAACCAGAATTACTTAATTTTGTTTGAAATAATTGTTATTCTTAATTTTTGTGGCACCGCAAAGTTCTACAATTTACATAAATTTATTTTTATTAGGTTCTGATATAATGTTAAAACCATCATACAGGTTTATTATAGTAGAAATAGAAAAACAAGATTAGTTTATTTTTAGCCATTGATTTCCTTGTGGCACCTGAAGATAATTTACCAGAGCATTGCAATTTTTACAGAGTATTTCTGATATTAATAGACAACTTTTGCAAACCCAGGCAAAATTAATTTCAATACTAAAACTTGTCGATGAATCATGCAGTGAGCTCCTATGACATTCAACGATGCATTCATTACGAGACGTTAAAATGCACACCTACATTCTAGCAATGCCGGAGGTTTTCAGTCATATCCCGAGACAGTTTACGATTCTGAGAATCGTAATAACAAAACACGCAACAAATTCTCTAACCATTTAACTAATTTTTTTAAATCAAATAAGCTCTCATTTATCGATATCACCAGTGGCGCTGGCTCAACATACACCTATCAGCATAAAACTCTCCCTAACTCATGGTATATCGAGCACATCGCTGCTCTAAAGAGTCATCCCTATCTTTTATAAATACCAAAGTTATTCCTCCTTTACCTTTTAATTTTAGCGATCACTTACCAATCGCTACATGTATCGTTGTTATACATACTAATCTGTCAACCGTAATAAATAGCATAATACAAAAATATATTCATATTCCAAAATATGCATGGAATAAAAAAATCTTCATCGAAATATATAACCATAATCTCTCTATAGCTTTCAATAACTACACCTTTAACGAGGAAAGAATTGAACTAGAGTTAATATAAAAATGCAAAAAGATCAAAAATGCTGCTTTATTAGCAGTTAAGCAGTGCTTTGGAAAACGCGAAACCGGTAAGTATTCAAAACCCTGGTGGACAACAGAACTTAAAAAATGCAAAGAAAATCTTTCATTTAACTTCAAACAATGGCAAAAATCTTTATATATTAAGTCACCCAAATCCATGGCATACAAAAGATACATCCTCGCACGTAAAAACTTTCGAAAAGCGGTTAAAGCAGCCCATAACACAAAGATCCATGAAAAAACGATAAATATTGAAAATCTACGAACTA
Organism: Hydra vulgaris; assembly: GCF_038396675.1. Classification (NCBI taxonomy): domain Eukaryota; kingdom Metazoa; phylum Cnidaria; class Hydrozoa; order Anthoathecata; family Hydridae; genus Hydra; species Hydra vulgaris. The sequence goes on from NC_088920.1 coordinate 2,585,061, forward strand.
CAAGTCCTCAGAAGTTCTGGGACATCATTCGTAAAATCAATACTAAAGCAACAACTCGTTTATTTACAACTAATAAATTGCAAAACATAAAAGATATTGTAAAAGAGTTTAGAAAACATTTTCAATCTATACTTAATACGCCGCTTATTACAAGCAACGACCATAATCCTCATCAAATTCCATCTTTAAGTAACAAGCCTAATTCACTAGTTATTACTGCAGCTAAATATTTTTCCACACTTAACGTATGAAAAGGTTCAAAAATATTTATCAACTTCAACAATTATTCCACTTGTTAAGTCATATAAAAAATCTCTTAATAATCTGGATAATTACAGTGGAATTAGCATTTTACCTACCTTTACCGAACTTCTAGAATATCTAATCTTGCATTTATGTCCTAACATAATAGATAGCCAATCCCATCAGTTTGGTTTTAAAAAAAACAGTTCTACACTCCACGCAGAATTTTTGTTGAGCGAAACCATTAAGCACTATAATAACAGTAGCACGCCACTATAATTGTGCAGTTTAGATGCATATAAAGCGTTTGATACTTGCAACTGGGATTTGCTATTTTAGAGGCTCTACTTCCAAAAAAAATTTCCTTTATCTGTAGTACACACAATCTCATCGCTATATCTCTCCGGTAATGCTAACGTATCCTATCAGCGATTTACCTCAAATCAATTCAGTCTGTCACAAGGGGTGCGTCAAGGGTCTATTCTATCGCCACATTTATATAGTATTCATACTGAAAATATCTACAATGAAATCGTCTCAGAATGTAAAGTAGGTTCAACAACAAATGGTATCTATACTGGTGTCATTGCATACGCAGATGATATAATTTTGCAGAGATTGTCAAACAATCTCTGGTCTGCAAGAACTGATTGACAGGTTTCAAATATATGGGGTATCAAACTTTATTAAGCTAAACACTGAAAAATCGGAATTTCTGATTTCTGGTAAAAGTTCGATTCCGAACAACGTTGTTCAAATTAATGGAAGCTATATATGTCCCAAAAAAAATTAAAAGATCTGGGTTTCCAATGGGATAATGGTAAAAACAACAAGAAAATTGCAACACTTCAAAAAACAAATCTAAATGAACGTATAACTCAGTTTCAATCGGTTGCAATAGCTCTAATTGCAGTGCCAAAGCCTATATATGGCCTTGAACTATGCAACTTTGATATCAGTTTCCTTCAAAACATAGACGCCGTTGGAAGAGCAGTTTTAAAATCATTTTTTGGTATCTCAAAATATAGTAAAAATTACCTGCATTCTTTTTTTAAAATAGAGGATATTTCAACTCTTCTAATTTGAAATAAAGCTAATCTATTTATCAGGCTGATGAAAAATCAAACTTGTTACGCACTGATAATTAATCAATTACAATCAACACAAAATAAAAAATCATTTACAAATGAAGATTTATTATAAAACCATTTAAAAAATCAAATTTAAATTTGTTAAACTAAGTTATGTTACTAATTTTATATACTATTGATATATATTATGATATAATAAATAATTTATAATAAAAAATTAATAACTTTTACCCATCTTGTCTTTAATCATCGCTAAAAAAAAGTTATGTAATGTAATTTCTGAAGATGAAATATTTATTTGGTTTTGTTCAAACGTAGTCTAGAGGATTTGATGATACCTGGATAAATGAGCAGTGAATGTAGACATAAGTTTGTAACAGCGAGCACATTCTTCATGAGGGCATTTAATGGAAACCCTATTTTTAATATGTAGTTTATTTTTAATATGTATATATATCAGGGATGCGGAGTCCCAAAAGGACTCCAGTTTTATATCTCTACTTTTTTCAAGGCTGTAATGTCCAGAAGCTCCAGAAACATGTTTGTTCTCTTTTGATCTGTTATAAATGATTGTTCCTCTAACCTAAAACTCTTAATTTAATCTTAAAAACAACTTTAACATTAAATTAATATAATAACCGCATTTACTTTTACGGTGAACAGACGTGTTTTTATTGATCGAAGAAATTTTTTTTTTATTTTTTTATTTTTATAATACAAATTTAAAAGTAAAAATACAAGTTGCTATTAATTATTAAATATGGCAGTAACCATTAGTGAAATTCGAATAATGTTTTTTGAAATGTTTGCGGAGTACAAAAAAGATATAGTATTACTAATAAAACATCAAGAAGAAAATATTCTTAAACTCATCAGTGCGAACGCAAAAATAACGAGCGATCAACAACAAAAAAAAATTGAAACAAACATTAATGACAGTATGGAAAAAATTAAACGATTGGAAAAGGATGTATTTGATATAAAGGAAAGTTTAAGTTTTCACGAGGAACTTATCGAAAAAAAGGTCAAAAATAATATTGAGTCTATTGAAAAAAAAAGATTTTGTAAAACCAAAGCACATAAAAACGATGAGTATATTGACTTTAAAAAAAAACTTAGGGAAATAGAGGATCGGTCACGAAGAAATAACCTTAGGGTTGATGGTATCAAAGAAAATGAAAATGAAACATGGTCTGAAAGTGAAATAAAAGTGATTAAACTTTTTGAGGAGACTCTAGGGGTGAAAAATGTGAGAATTGAACGAGCGCATCGTAGTGGACGCCGATATGCAAAAACACCACGCACAATTATTATTAAGCTGTTAGACTACAAAGATAAGGTAGAAATTTTAAAAAATTCTTCTAAATTAAAGGGTGAAAATATCTACATAAACGAAGAGTTTTGCTTCGAAACGAACTTAATAAGAAAAGATCTTAGAGAAAAAATGAAAATTGAGCGGCAGCTGGGAAAGTTTGCATACATATCATATGATAAGCTGATTGTACGCGAGTGGGTGTCTAAGAAAACGAAAGAAATCCCGAGACCGTGTCAGTAAGAGTTTGGTTTATTACTTTTTTTTTAACTATTCCTAACTATTTTATTAACTATTTTTGTGTTTAATTATGCGTTACTTTAAAATGGAGGAAAACTTTATAATTGAATTTCTAGATGAAAATGTCGCACTCAGTGACGTCAATGACTCTAATAACTTTAATCAAAAAATTGAAAGCCAATACTATACAGTTATTGAATCTTCTCAATATCTCCAAAAAAATAAAAATAGTTTTTCAATTTTAAACATTAATATTCGAAGTTTAAATAAAAATTTTGAAAATCTAAGGTTTTTGTTGGATGAATTAAAACACGATTTTAAATTTATTTGTCTAACGGAAACTTGGTGTAAGCGTGGTGAAACAAATGCCCAATTTGAACTAATTAATTACTCATCAGTTCATCAACCACGTGGTTTTGGTGTTGGTGGGGGTGTATGTATTTTTGTTCACAACTCAATTAGTTATAATTTACGTCACGATCTCTGTGTAAATGAAAAAGATAGTGAGTCATTATGTATTGAAATAATAAATAAAACCACAAGAAAAATTATTATAAATGCCACATATAGACCTCCATCTTCTAGCTTAAAAAAATTTAAAACTCATCTTAAACCATTCTTAACAAATATTAATAAAACCCGAAGTCATGCCTACTTAGTTGGGGATTATAACATAGACCTAATAAACCATGCTTCAAATAATAATGTTAACAATTTTATTAATAATCTTCTTCAAAATAATTTAATTCCGTCAATAAACAAGCCAACGAGAATGACTAACAACTCTTCTACACTTCTTGATAATATAATAACTAATAACCATCTTAATAACCGTCTTTACACAGGCATAATCAAAACTGACTTACCAGATCATTTCCCAACATTTCTAGTTACTAACAATATATTTAACAGTATTCCTTCTCAATCCATTATATTTAGGCGACAGATCAATAAAAACTCGGTAAAAAAATTTCAAAATCTTTTAAAAGACAACGTTGATTGGAATTTGGTATTGCAGTCACATGACGTTAACAACGCATATGATATATTTTTAAATCAATTTTGCAAGCAATATGATAAAGCATTTCCTGAAAAAAAAATAACTGTAAAAACCAAAACTGTTTTAACTCCATGGATGTCTAACGGGTTACTAAAATCTTCAAAAAGAAAACAAAAGTTATATGATAAGTACTTGAAAAAAAAAAATTATAAAAACGAAATGACATATAAAAATTATAAAAATTTATTTGAAAAAACAAAAAGGAACTCAAAAAAGCTTTATTATGCAAAGCTATTAAGCAAAACCACCGGAAACACTAAAAAAACATGGAGTGTAATTAAAGAAATAATAGGAAAAAATATTTATGCGAGAAACATTCTGCCAAAAAAAATAACAATTGATAAAAACACAATTTATGATAAATCAATTACTAATACTTCTTTACTAATACTGGTCCGAATTTGGCATTAAAAATTCCTATGAATTCAACACCATTTGAATCTTATTTAAAAAATTACGATAAAGTCATGGATGAACCTATTTTAAAACTAATTGAATTGCAAACCGCCTTTTTTTTGCCTTAAAACTAACAAAAGTGCTGGATTTGATAAAATTAACGTTAATGTTGTAAAATCAGTATATAATATAATAGAACCCTCGTTATTAAACATATTTAATCTTTCACTTAAAACAGGTATAGTCCCTGAAAAGCTAAAAATTGCAAGAATCACGCCGATATTTAAGTCCGGAGATGACTCAAATATTTCTAATTATAGGCCAATATCTATTTTACCTTGTTTTTCAAAATTACTTGAGAGAATAATGTACAATAGACTTTTTAATCACTTATCAGAAAATGACATGCTGTATTCAAAACAATTTGGTTTCAAAAAAAAAAATTCAACGGAGCATGCAGTGATTGAACTAGTAAATCAAATATCAAGTGCATTCAGTAGTAACTACTTTACCTTAGGAGTTTTCATTGATCTGTCAAAAGCTTTCGATACCGTTAATCATAATATACTAATAAAAAAACTTGAACACTATGGTGTAAAAAATAACAATTTACTTTGGTTCAAAAGTTATTTGGCCGATAGAAAACAATTTATAGTTTATGAACAAAAACAAACATTTCCAACTGCCGTAACTTGTGGGGTTCCCCAGGGCTCTATTTTAGGACCACTGTTGTTCCTAGTGTATATTAATGATTTAAATTTAGCAACAGACCCATTAAATTGCATTCTTTTTGCAGATGACTCCAATCTTTTTTACTCCCACAGTGATATTAATACACTATTTGAAACAACAAACGAACAATTATTGAAAGTTTGTAGTTCAAAAGTAATAAACTTTCTCTAAATGTGGATAAAACCAAATTTATTTTGTTCCACAAAGTTAATAAATCAAAAAATATTCCCATCAAATTGCCTAATCTAATAATCAATAACACTGACATTAAAAGAGAAAACTCAGTAAACTTTCTAGGCGTAATCTTAAATGAACATTTACGTTGGAGTTTACATATAATAAGTATTGAAAATAAAATATCAAAAAATTTAGCAATGATATATAGGGCTAAACCATTTTTAAGCAGTAGTTCTTTGAAAAGTTTATATTTCTCTTTTATTCATTGTTATTTAACTTACTGCAATAATGCATGGGCAAGTACAAACCATACAAAATTAAAAAAATTGTACTGTGAACAAAAACACGCGTGCAGAATAATTTTTGGAGCTAATAGAACACTACCTTGTGAGCCTCTTCTGCGTATACTTGGAGCATTAAATATATATAAAATCAACTTACACCAAGTTTTAATGTTCATGTATAAAACAAATTTAGGATTATCTCCTAAAATATTTCAATCCTATTTTGACAAAATAGTTTATAAATGTCCAACAAAATTTTCAAGTAACAACTTTGTTGTCCCAAAATATAATTCAAAACTAACTTCATATTCAGTTCTTTATCGTGGACCCTACTTGTGGAAAATGTTTCCCAAAATTGTAAATACACATAAAATTAGTATAGAGCAGTTTAAAAATGAATCAAAACAGGCATTCTTACTTATGGATTTTAATATATCCGACTTTAAATGTTTTTTTTAATTAAAACTTAAATACATAAAATAATTAATACAAAAATATGTCACTGAGTCTATCAACATTTTTTTTTTTTTTATTATCTTAATTATGGTATTACCTCTATGGCGTTTGCTAATTTATTTACGTTATTTCTATGAAGTTGACTAATTTATTTTTGTTATTTCTATGGTGCATATTAATTTATTTACTTTTTATTTTTAAACCTTACTTTAAGTTTTTCATTTTTAAATAAATGATAATATCTTATTTATTTTTTCTTATTCTGAAAAAATGATCTTACTCTTTCCTTAAAGTTTTATTCTTTAAGTTTTTCTTTAAATGACAAGGAATTGTTATCTATTTTACTTTTTTATTTTTTATTTTTTTTTATAAATAGTTTGTTAACTATAGATATTTAAATATTACGGTTTTTGTAAATACGTGAGAATAGGGCTCGGTGATAAGGCTAAATTAGTCTTCTTCTTGCCCTGCAAATATTTGTTTTTATTTATGTGCTTCGAAACTGTATGTATTATTTAACGGCAAAAAAAAAAAAAAAAAAAAAAAAAAAAAAATAGGTACACGACATTAAATTTTTAAATTAATCAAACACTAGATTGTTATATATCATTGGAAAGGTTTTTAATTCAGTATTTTAAAGTTGAAAAAAATTATCAAAATTGAATAATTCTACAAAAAGTTATGGCAATCTAAGTACCAAATTTTTTATATATGGATTTCTTAAAAAAACTCTGATCAAATTTGAGGTTTTTTTAATTTAAAACGTCTTAACTTGGTCAATTCTTATCGAAATACATACAACTTAGTATCCAAAGATAGGTCTAACAAAGGGCAATGTGTATATACAAAGGGTGTACAAAGATCGCTAGAGGGGCGTCTACAAAACTCTTTATTATATTGATTTGGATTCTTTGGATTGATAGGCTAGAAATCCTTTTGGCTTCGATTTAATTTTTATAAAAATATATGTATTTATATTTAAATAATGGTAAATATAATGACATTACAATTGCTAACTACATTACAACTATTTAGTACAATTAAATAATCTATATCCAACATCATTATTGTTATTACTCTTACATTCAACCTCTCCTCACTGTGAGTGTATCGCATTTTTGAAGCTTAAAACAGTTAGCTAATAGGAGTATTATTTTAAGGTGTCTGAGTATGCTTTTTTTCCAATAAAATCAGGCAGGTAGTAAGAAAAAAGGTTTTTAAAGGTGAGAGAATATTAGAAAAATGAACCAGCAACCCTTTAATTTATACTTGATGTCCAAGCAACAGTAAATCTTTACCTAATTGGAGTATAGTATTAAGGTGTCTGAGTATGCTTTTTTTCCAATGAAATTTGGTAGGTAGTAAGAAAAAAGGTTTTTAAAGTTGAGACAATATATATTAGAAAAATGAACCAGCAATCCTTTGATTTATACTTGATGTCCAAACAACAGCAAATCTTTACTGAACTGGAGTATTATGGTGTTTGAGTACGCTTTTTTTTCAATGAAATTTGGCCGGTAGTAAGAAAGAAGGTTATTAAGGGTGAGAGAATATATTAGAAAAATGAACCAGCATTCCACAACATTGTGTTGTAAAGGTCATTTACAATATTAGTTAATTAATTTTTGTTGTGAGATTTTGTTTATAGATAACATTTTGTTAAAAAGTTCAATGGTTAAGAGATTTGACTTTTTATTTTAGCTTGCCTGCTGTTGAAATATGGTTTGAATTTTGTAAATTTTCATGATTTGATTTTTACTTTATTGATCATTAGCCAACAGTTAATGAAGTTAAATAAAGTTAAGGTAAGAATAACTTTGTTTACTAGTAACATTACAAAACAGGTTTCTTAAGTTAAATAACATGGTATTGCTATTATGCGTTACTATATTAAATTTATCATTAATAATAATCAGTTTTGTTGCATTAATGGTTAGTTCATTGTAATAATTTGGCAACTGGTTGTTTTATCAAACTTGCAATTGCAAAACTAAAAGATATGTAAGTTTGAACATGTGATTCTTAAAGAGATGAAGTTATTTTTATGAATTTGTAAGAAATATTTATTAAGTCAATGTGTGTGTGTGTGTGTGTATACATACATACATACATATATATATATATATATATATATATATATATATATATATATATATATATATATATATATATATATATATATATATATATATATATATATATATACTTAAATAATAAAATAAAACAATAAAACTTTATCAAAAAAGATTGATTTTTTCTCATTAAACTAAATTCGAAACTGAGACAGAGTGACTTGAGTAGATTTTATATTTTCTCAATATATATATATATATATATATATATATATATATATATACTTAAATAATAAAATATAACAATAAAACTTTATCAAAAAAGATTGATTTTTTCTCATTAAACTAAATTCGAAACTGAGACAGAGTGACTTGAGTAGATTTTATATTTTCTCAATATATATATATATATATATATATATATATATATATATATATATATATATATAAATATATATATATATATATATATATATATATATATATATATATATATATACTTAAATAATAAAATATAACAACAAAACTTTATCAAAAAAGATTGATTTTTTCTCATTAAACTAAATTCGAAACTGAGACAGAGTGACTTGAGTAGATTTTATATTTTCTCAATATATATATATATATATATATATATATATATATATATATATATATATATATATATATATATATATATATATATATATATAATATGTTAATATATATTAATTAATATAATATAATATATATATATACATATATATATATGTATATATATAAATATATATATATATATATTTATATATATATATATATATATATATATATATATATATATATATATATATATATATATATATATATATATATATACACATATATATAAATATATATATATATGTATATTTATATATATATATATATATATATATATATATATATATATATATATATGTATATATATATAATAATATTTTATAATACCAAGTTGAATGTAATGAATAAAAAACACTATATATATATATATATATATATATATATATATATATATATATATATATATATATATATACTATATATATATATATATATATATATATATTTATATATATATATATATATATATATATATATATATATATATATATATATATATATATATATATATGTGTGTATATATATATAATAAATTTTATAAAACCAAGTTGAATGTAATGAATAACATAAACTACAAGGAGACACAGTTACTCGGCTAAGATAATTTTCATAATCAATAGAAAAATTAAACTTAAAAAATGAAATTTTTTAGAATAAATATTTCTGTTAACGATGAGTGATATATATTTAGTTTAGTGATTTTATTTTTATAAACTATTCGAAACACTTAGGTATTTATGAGTGACACAAAGTTTCTTTGTAGTTGCAAAGTACTTTGTAACTAAACTTATATATAAAAAGTATTTTTTTACACTCATAAATAAGGTAATAAAAGTTTATTTTATATTTGCTAATAACTAATAAAAAAAACAGATTATCAAAAACCAAAGTAGAGGACTGCAAAAACACTTTTTTTTATTCAATCGCAACAGAGAGTCATCTCAGGATATAGCTGATGTAGTGTTTGGAAGCTATTTCCTGAGATAACTCTCGATTACGATTGGATAAAAAAATTCATTACAATTACTCAAAATATATCCGTAATATATCATATACAATACAAATTCGCTGCCAATACTTGTCTTGCGCAACGGCAAACGAAAAGAACTTGTTTCGGACTCAACGAAATAATAAGTTTTAAACCAATCAAAACCGGGAGTCATCTCAGGAAATAACTCATCCTTATATATACAATATCCATCATTATTATATTTTATAAAAAAATATTTCATAAATATTATATCTATAGCCCAATCTAACTTTTAATAAAAGCATTACAAGTTTTTCAGTAAACAATCGAAGAAGATACAATATCCAACTTTTATAAATATTTCTATTTCTTTTTGAAGAAAAATGTGAACCCAAAAAAAGTTTGAAAAATCATCACTAAGGGCGGTTTAATATGTTATATATAACTGCAGTTATAAATTTGACGGAAAAATTTCCGTATTTGAAAATTTGACCGCAGGTACGGAAAATATCCGTACATAATGCATCCGTACATCCATACATGGATATACGGATACTTTCCGTGCAAGTAACAGAATATTTTTCCGTTTTTTAACGGAAATTTTTAACAGTGTACCATTAAAAAAAAATCTTGCATTTCAACTTTTTTTCAATTTTTAATAGTGCATAACATATATTATATGATTAAAATAAAAGTAAAAATTTTAAAATTTAAAAAACTTAATTATGCGCATAATTATTGATAAACAAAAGCCTAAAAATGAATAACTGGCGACAGGGTTTTTTCAGCAACCGTAAATAAATTTGTACTGAAATTTTGGCTTGTGATCCTTTACTTATGCAATTACAACATACATTAAAAGTTTTGGATTTTGACCAAAAAAAGTCAAAATATATGCATTTTAGTCATATTTGGAAGTTTTGATGCCATTTGAGAACACAAAATCACTCACAAAAGTAAAACGCAATTAGCTGTACACATAATTTTAGTAGAGGTTGCAAATACATGTGTTACAAACAAGTGTACCAAATTTTAGATCAAGTCGGTTATCGGTTTGAAAATTATCTCCGTCGCCAGGCTATAAAACATGATTTTGAAAAAAACTTAATTTAAAAATAAAATAAAAAAAACAATTGTTTAAAACTTCCCACTTCCATAAACTGCACCTTCTAATGTTTTGTTTTAATAACAAAAACCTTTTTGTATAGCTCTTAGTTTCTTGCGTCTTTATTTCACTATACTTGTGCATTGTTTTTCTGCTTTAGAAATGCGCTTTGAGTCATTTACAAGACAAAAGTTATGTAGAATGCAACCTACTGTTATTTCAAGCTTATCAAATAACGTCTCTAAAAATTGTAGTCCATTATTAAAGTATAGGAAGCTGATGCTACTCCAACACATAAAGCAGTTCTTTCAACAAATATATCTTTGGGACACCGCTTCCAAATCAATTGATTCAAGGATTTATTAGGATTTTGTGTTTTACCGTGCAAACACTTTTCTAAAAGAATATCACCAAGATCGATAAATATTGGTTTTATAAAATCTCGAACAGCAGCAGGAATGCAAATATTTTCTTTATATGTTTTTTTTTCCAGTTACTTTATCAGCCTGGAATTTGCACCAAGAATCCTTAGTGCGCAAACAAAATTGATGGCGTGTTTCATTGTCATAACTTTCAGAACAGTGAAAAAGAACAGCTGCTACACTTTTTTTCATTGCATATAAACTACCAATGTTCTGTCTGATTGCTTCGCCATATTAGTTTTGCAATGTGTTAATAATATTTTCTGTCAAACGACCTGCATTTTTCATGTCCTGGTCAACTAAATTTTGATAAACATCTAACAGGTTATGAAAAGTTTTATTGTAGCTTTTTTGTTCATAGGTAGCTTCATATTTATTATTCCACAAAATTTTTCTAATGATAATAACCCTTTACCCATTTCACGAAAAGCCACAATTACACGTGTGTAAACATTAAATGGTTTTTGTCTGCAACATTTGCTTTTACTAGGCTCTTGTTGTTCGATTAAACTTTTTTTACAAAATTTAGCAGATGAAAAAAACTCAGTTTTCCAATTGCAACTGTTACAACATATTTTTAAACCAATACTTAAACCATACTTTTTCGAGAAATCGAACATTAAATAAACATTATCTTCTCACAGATTCGGGCATTTAAGTAGCGATATAACGTTTTCCATCAGACTAAAGTTCATAACAAAGTTAAAACTTGTACTTTGAAAATCTTGAAAACCTCTATCAGCAATATTTAATTTTTTTGAAGAAGCAGAATGTGTGGCAGATTCAACATAAGATAAAGTTTTCGTTTCTGAAGAAGGAATCTTTGTATATCTGTTTCCACGAAATTTTGCTTTTTTATTATTGTATATTCTTTTTGATAATTGTTTTCTCTTTGATCCACCTATATTATTTTTATTTTAAAAAGGAAAAAGATTAACTATAGCATAAATAATAAGGTTTCAATGCAGCTAGAAACAAGAAGCGAATTACGTCAATAAAGTCATCATACAAAACTAATTAACAAGAAGTCGTTGCAGTCTACAACTTTGCACTTAAAAGAGTTGAAAAGGTAAGTATTTTATGGCTTTTTATGGTTTAACTTGTTTCTGAAGTGCATACCAACGGAATAAACAAAGCGTTGCTAGGGGAGAAAATAAAAAATTTATACCAATACGTTACAAACAAGTTTTAAGATGTGAAGCTTTTATTATTTAATTATAGGTACGTGTTCAAAATTTTTAAACTATTCAAATATTTAATTATTATGCATCATTGTAAAGAGCTTTAAATCAGTATTAGAATGGTGAAAATTTCATAAAAAACGAATGATTCTACTAAAAGTTATGCCCATTTAAGTGTCAAAAACTCATTATAAGGAATGCTTAAGAAAAATGCAACCAACTCAAAAAATTAGCGTTCGGCTTACGGTAGTTTTAAAATAGAACTTCATTGTTTAGTTTTCAGCGCATTACTTTGTCTCGACTATACTTTTATTCAACTTATTTTTTTTTTGTTGTAAATGCAAAGCATTTTAGTGAAGCTGCACCGAGCAGTGAACGCCTTAGGGATGAATAATAAGTTAAAAAGAGTTGAGCAGAGTGAGATAAAAGTACAAAAGGACAGATGTCCAGTGGAAAACAAAGAGCCTCAAAGTAGAAAATTACTAAAAAAATGATAAGTATAATGTTGTAAAAATAAACAATAACAGTTGAGATACGTAAGAGTCATTTACTGTTGTTTACTAGATTGTTGTTAGTGTCAAGCGTAAGTGTAATGTGTAGACAGTATCAGTGATGGAGCAGAATTATTCGTTTTATAAGTAGTTATCATGTGGTCTGTATTATTAGGTTGGTAAACATACATTATCGATATAAGTGTTTCATGGACGTCTCGAGTACAGTATGGATTCGTGCCTTATGGTACAGTATGAACACAAGAAGACCTCCAACTTTCGCCCGAGACAGGCATCCCAAAAAAAGTTCCACTCTGGGTATACACCAGGGTATCTCGTCAAGGTATCCCATTGTGTTATCCCAAAAGGACTATTCTCAGAGTATCCTGTCAGGACGATTGCCACAGATTTTTGAATTGACACTGGGACCAGAGGACACTTAGTGGGGCTCAATACAACTTGCATACAATTGTATGTAACTGCATGCAATTGTATTGTAAGTCACTTTGTTGACATGAGTGTTGATAAGTGCAATGTTTTGTTGCAGTATCACGAGTGTCAGTGAGATTTGTGACTGTTTTGAGTCTTAAAGATGTGTATGTAATGTAGACAGTCAACGTGTATGTAATGTAGACAGTCAACGCTGTGTACTTTGTGTGTGTCTACTGTAATAGATTGTCTTGATGGTATAAGCTGTTAGTATGAAATTGGTTGAAAGTTTTTATGGTTGAAATATTTTATTCAACTTTTATTCAACTTCTCGAATATCTTATTGTACACATATGTCCAGATATCACAGAGAGTCATTCACATCAATTTGGGTTTAAAAAAAATAGCTCTACCCTTCACGCAGAATTTCTTCTGAGTGAAACAATAAAACACTATAAACATAACAATTCACCTGTATATATATATGCAGTTTAGATGCTAACAAAGCTTTTGATAGTTGTAACTGGGATTTATTATTTGAGAAACTATATTATCAGAAAAAAATCCCACTATCGGTAGTTCATACCATTTCATCGTTATATTGAGCAGGTACTGCTAATGTATCATATCTTGGATGCATATCAGAAGAGTTTAGGTTGTCTCAGGGAGTTCGACAAGGGTCCATACTTTCGCCTCATCTTTACAATATTTATACTGAAAATCTTTTAGAGAAAATTGTCTCAGAATTCAAAGTAGGAACTTCAATAAACGGGGTATACACTGGTGTCATTGCGTATGCAGATGATATAATTTTGCAAAGTTCAACTATATCTGGTCTTCAAAATCTTATTAACATCGTCCAAAAGTATGTAATATCAAACTTTATCAAATCTCAATTGTTTTTGAATGAGCTATTCGACGTAACTTAACCTTGACATCTTCGTTGACAATTAAACACCCATTACTAGATTTTGATAGCCAACGCTCCCAAGCTTGCTCGCAATGAAAATCGCATATAAATACACTACATTACAAAGACAACAATACTCCATAAAAAACTTGTTTAAAAAAAGTATTCATTCATTATTGATGAACAATAAGAAGTAATATGATAAAATGAATAATTTCTTTCTTTAGTCAACACATTTTACTACTTTTTTGGTTTTTGAATGACTAATTACTAAATTTACAACAGAAACTGTTTTTGTTTGAAGCAAACAAAAAACTGTGTCTGTTGTAGTAATTAGTCATTAACCAATTTTCTATCTATTTTAGGTACTACAACGTTTTATTAAATGAGAATAAAAAAATATGCAGAGCGATTTTTTTTCTTCTACTTGACTTAAAATTTTATAAAAGCTCTTATACTTTTATTATATACAAATATATTATTATCAATGAGATGATAGTGGTGCAAATATCACGAGGTAAACATTTAAATTACAAAGTCTTATAAACAAAACAGCTAAATAATTAAAAGGCAAGTTTATTTGTTGGAATAAATACTTTTTATTAATAATTTCTTTAACCAAGAACAATTTTTCATAACACAATGGTTGACTTTTCCAAATAAAATAAATATTGAGACTTAAATAAAATATCTTTTATAACACAAAATTTTACCGGGAAACACAGATTCA